>NC_081571.1:43934527-43966571 GCF_022355385.1 Mustela nigripes | reverse complement strand
AATATTAAGATTTTTTGACTCGTGACCTAAATTCTTAATTCACAGAGACATGGAAAACAGAAGTGAGTGATTTCATCTTCATCCTCAGAATCTACCTATCTATGTGATCTTGTGTCCTTATTTTCCACTTTATTTCCAGTTAATAATTTTACCTTTTTTTATTTCTATGAATAATTTCATACTTTTTAAATGTCAACATTATTAATTTAATAAATTAATTTCTTTACAATGGTTTAAATATTAACACTTTCTTCAAATTATTAATTATTTACCCAGAGTTTATGAACTCTTATGGGTTTAACTAACCATATTCCCACAAATATTTAGTGATGTAAAATTTAAATAATTCCTTCTAAAATACAAATTCACAATTCATATGTGCATATATCAGATTTTTATGTGTTCAATACATAAAGTATACAAAATTGCATAAATTTTATAAAAGTACAAACAGTAAAATGGATGGCAAAGTGGTATTATAAATATTTAAATTAAAAAAATAAATATTTAAATATATTTCTTTTTTTTTTTTTAAATACTTTTCTCTATTTTTATCCTTGTCAGGGTTACCTTTTAAATTTAAAGGATATTTACCAGATAAAAATTTTGTATTTTGATAAGATTTGAATATTTAATCCAAACCTAAAAGCAAAAGGGAGGCAGGAAGAAAGGAAGGAAGGGTGGGAGGAAGGAAGGAAGAGAAAGAGAGGGTTAGTGGACAGAGTAGGGGAAGTAGGGAATGGAAGATGGAAGGGGGGGATGGACAAAGGGAGGGAGATAGAGAGGAAGGGTGGGAGGAAAAGAAGGAAGGAAGGAAGGAAGGAAAGACGAAGGAAGGAAGGAAGGAAGGAAACTAGTCTCATAATGGCTAAGGTTTCAGGATCTGGGTTTTTGCCAGTTGTTTCTTGGTTGCGTCACAATATTTATTTTTGCTATCAAAGACAATTTAAATTTATTTTTGCTATCAAAGACAATTTAAAGTGGAGTTTAGTTTCCTTTTAGAAAAAGCTTTATTTGTTTTATCACTGGTGCTTTACCTTCTTTACTTTCATATAGATTTTATTTATTTATTTTATTTTATTTTTTTAGTCTTGGTAGATTCCGCAGAAAGCATGTTTTTTCTGAATTTTATGAGACCAGAAGTACCTAACCTATTGTTCTGTCATTGTGGTATATTGACCTGTTTATATTGTTATATTGTTATAATTGGAAACTTACATATATCTTAACAATATCTCTCTAGAATTAGTTCAGTCGTCTAGAAATTTTATTTCAAGGGATAATGGCTGCACTGCTAACTCTTTCCTTTGGGATTTATAACTGATACATTATCTTGGAGCATGCAGGTTACAGCTGCTATTTGCCTCAATCTTTGATTCCCTAATAGTTGTTTTTCTTACTCTTTCTTATTAGCATATACATAAATAAATTCATATGTATATATTTAAAATATATTAACTATATTTCACACATACATATGTTATACATATACACTCATTTATATTCTCATTCATATATCCTCACTTATACTCAATGAAAAAACAAAATAATAATCTTTATAAATACATATTTTATTGAAATTAAAAATAAAATCAACATGTTATTATCTTCATAATTCTGTTATTTCAGCTGCACTTTGACTGCCTCATGGTAACTTGTTTTTGTTGGTATCACTATTAAATCATGGCCTTTGATAGACTTAGTGTGTCAGAATTAAATATGGGCTTATTTCTCTTTCCCCTGAAGATAAAATTATCAAAAATGGAGGAGTATGATTTGTTTCAATCTGGATCTTTTCTGTTTCAGCCTTAACACCTGACAATTTTGAAAACCTTCACTTTCCAGGAAAAAAAAAAGGTATTTTATTTTTATTTTTAAGATTACTTATTTATTTATTTGTCAGAGAGAAAGAGAGAGATCACGAGTAGGCAGAGAGGCAGGCAGAGAAAGAGGCGAGAGCAGGCTCCCTTCTGAGCAGAGAGCTCGATGCTGGGCTCGATCCCAGGACCCTGAGATTTAAACCTGAGCCGAAGGCAGAGGCTTTAACACACTGAGCCACCCAGGTGCCCCTTATTTTTATTTTTTATAAAGATTTTATTTATTTATTTGACACAGAGAGAGAGAGAGATCACAAGTAGGCAGAGAGGCAAGCAGAAGGAGAGGGGGAAGCAGGGTCCTCACTGAGCAGAGGGTCCAATGTGGGGCTCAATCCTAGGACCCTGAGACCATGATCTGAGCTGAAGGCAGAGGTTTAACCACTGTGCCACCCAAGCATCCCCCCCCCCCAAAAAGGTATTTTAAAACTGTCCCAAGACATATAATTAGCTACTCTCCAACTTTTCTTTTCTTTTTTTTTTTTTTTTTGGTAAAAGATGTATATTACATTTCAGACATTATCAGTTTAATTGTTGTTCTAGATATTAATCCCTTGTAATTTTATTCATTATAATTATATTTTACTACTAAATTCTTAGTATTTTAATTTTCTATCATGTTGCCCTTTGAACGAAGTGTCTGAATTCATCAGGCTTTTTGTTTGCTGACTACTTTGTTTGCATTATGACTTTGATGGACTGGATCACAAAGATATCCTCCTACATTCATTTTCATCAATTTTATAATTTTAACTTCCATAACTCCAAGATTAAAATTCGGGCATTTCTCCATCATTTTCTAATGATTTTTGTCTTTATTTCACTATCGTTTTTCCTCTTAATATTCCTGACATTGTTCTCAGGGATTTTTCCTTACGTACATTAGGTTTCAGCAAGCTACAGCCTGTGAATCAAATCTGGCCAATGGCCTATTATAAGCAGAATTTTATGGCAACACAACCACATTCATCTGGTTTTGTATTGCCCATGACAGGTTTTATGTTATTATGACAGGGTTAAATATTTAGGACAAAGTTTAATACTCCACAAAGTTTTCGATATTTATTATTGGATCCTTTACAAAACAAGTTTGCCAAACCATTTTTTAGAGAAATTCCTATAAATCAACAAACAGGAGAAAATAAGAATTCTCATTAAAAAAATAATAAAGATATACTGTAGGAAACATCTATAGAAGAAAGAACAAAGACAATTAATATGAATATTCAGAGAAGCCAAAAATCATTACTGAACAGAGAATGACACTTAGAAGAGCTATAAGATACCACTTTCACCTGTTAGATAGACATAAATCAGAAAGCATGATATTGTCAAGTGTTCCAGAAACACTGAGATGTAAGACCTTATATATCCCCACTAGTGTGAGCCTGCATAGCTTCCCAGGGAAGGATAGTCTTTAAACATGCAAAAATTTGGATACTTATGCCTTATCACTTTGCAATGCTATTACTGAATATTTTTTTTTGGGGGGGGGGAAGAAGTCACATATACATATATCAAATGAGGATATTTTCCTAGGATTTCTTGTGGTATCATGTTGTTAGCCTGACTAAGAAAGTATGTGGAGGATGAACATCATAGAGTTCTATCCTTCATTTATAAGCAATAAATCTGATCTAGACATGGATATATACATTTTATAACCATGATGATGCTGAGTGAAGCAAAATTATGAAAGAGAATGATAATCTATACTCTAAGAAGATTCATATAAATTAAAGTGAGTGTGTGCAACAATATACATTCTATAAGAGAATACCCATTAGGCATATTTGGGCTAGTGTAGGAGTTAGGGGTAATAAGGAAAGAAAGATAAATGGAAAGAAGGAAGATGGAAAAAAGAAAATAGTACCTATATTTTTGAGTCATGGAAATTTTATTATGTTATTTTATTTATTTTGATATTTATTTTTAATTGAGATATAATTAACATACAATATTACATTAGTTTCAGATGTACAACATAATGATTTGACATCTATATACATTATGGAATGCTCATCATATTTTAGTAACCAACAATAATCAAAAATCCCATACAATTGCACCTAATTTCCTTTTTAAAATCTATGTTTCAAATTCACTTATTCAAAATTCTTGATGACCATTAGTTTTCTTCAACTTTACAATGAATAAACACTTTTTAAAAATATATATTGGGTTTCACTTGAGTGTAATAGATTGAAATTCCCAAATCTCACACAGCATCAATCTACTGCCACCTCAATGAGGGTGGGGAATAATTTGAATATCCCCCATACTATAAAAAACAATCTTACTCTTCACTCAGCAATATATCTTCATGAGGTTTAAAGAATTTTTCCAAAGCAAAAAGATTTGTATAAATTTAAATATTATATGAAGAAAAAGATTTCAATTAAAATTTTATGTACTGTGTTTGCTTTCTTGTTATTGAATTTGCTGTGAATGTAATGGATGCTTCCAGCACTAAATAAGCCATGGTCAAGCTTATTGGAAATGGCCAGACATTGAAACCATGACCTATCTGGGCCTTATTTAGATTTTCATTTTCTGTACTTAGAAGCACTTCAAATTTTCTGAAGATGTCAAACAACGTAAGGGATGTGAACTAAATATGCTTTATACTCTGAGAAGGTAAGATTTTCTACAACTCAGATTCAGTTCAGGCTTCTGAAAGGCACTTTGAACTAAATGAAGCTCAGTCAATGTTTTGCACATGATTAAGAGGATAAGCAGAGTCATTAACTAAACTGACTAATGGGCTACAGAGCTCTAAAACTCCCAAATGCCATCATGATGAAAGGAAGGCATTTACTTATTAATTTTCCTGCATAGATCTTATTTTGGTAGCAAGAGATTGGAATCATTGCTTTACAGCTTTCCTGACTTAGTGTCATTGGTCTGGAGTGATATTGCTATCCTTATCATATTAAAAACCCATCATTTGCATGTTCCAGGTATAATTTCAGACAACCTGTCTTATCTGTTCTTTTTCAGTAGATAGAATTTCATGAAGACTTCAGATCCGTCAACACCAAGTAACATTCTCTAATTTTTACAACAGGATTCATTAAACTGTGTAAGGTCCTATTGGATTGAGCAACAAATAGATGTAATCACACAAACGTGAGAGCTTATTTACAAAATACAAAAGAGATCCACATAACAACCTGTTCTGTTTTAAAATATAAAAATCTAGGTTTGGGGAATTATATATTTTGCAGTTCATCTGTTTCTTTTATAGCATCTTTCTTTACAACACAATTCCAATAGAGTAAAGAATTTGCTTGAATGCTACTGTATTGTTACAAAACATCAAGAGACTCCCTCCCATAAAAGGGCAGAAATGCATTATGTATGCATATGTATTAATGCTATCATATGAATATAAATCATATCATTTATATAACTATAGGCACATATATATAATTGGTAAGGAAGTTAAACATAGTTGAAGAGATGCACACCCTATTAGGTCATTGATGAGTTATAGGTGTAGAAGAGAACTCTTTTTTATAGAGGTTGCTGCAGGCTAGATGACTCTTGACACAACTGAGAAGACAAGTGCTACTGGATTCTGGATGAGGTGGCTGGATAATAAAATGAATGGATATGAGGTAAGCATTAACAAGTCTCTAGAGATTTTATAAATAGAAAGATGTTGACCTGGTTCATAAAATGGATAAAACCTATTGGAAATAAGTATTTAAGGATGACAATAACGAGTGTGGAGACAATTTTTGTTAGTCATTGCAGGTAAGATTAGAAAGGGCATTGGCACTGTTACTAAGGAGAGAAAAAAAGACCACAAAACAAAAACAACCTCTAAGTAGTGCACCATTACAAAGGGAAAACTGACTTAGGAGCCAGTGGACTTAAGATTTAGTACAATCTCCACTCCTTTCTAGCTCTGTGACTTTGTCAACTGAACTTCACTAGGTCTCAGTTTCCGCATGAGTGAAATAGGCAGAGTAATAAGTGCCCTTACAAGATCGCTGTTATAATTAAGTGATATATGCAAGACAAAGAGATTTACAACTGGAAGTACTCAGTGATTGTGGTCGAACTTATTCATAATAAATTAGAGTATCATAGAATAAGAAACCTATAGTTAATCACTATACATATACAGATGTGTACACATAATTATGTACATATTTAATAATTTGATGAATCACCAAAGTAATTAATGTAGTGATTGGCACATGGTAATTGGTTTATTCCATCATTCCTTATATATCATAGTTTCCACCAAAGAGCCAATATTTTTTCCTGCTATTTAAAATACTATGATAGTTTACTAAAATACAAAGAAACCTACAACAGCTTAAGAAGCCTAAAGGTTACAAAAACATATGAGAATTTCCTCCATGTTAGAAGAAAGAAAAATGCCATGTTAGAATCAATGTGAAAACAGAAAAACTATATTTAAAGAGTGATGTTAATATTTAGTAAAGACAGAGAAAGGATCATTTGGACTTCTATGAGATCACTAAATAGATTAAAATTTTTATTCACAAAACTTTTAGGTTTTTTAAAAATATCACTCCTTCAGGGTGCCTGGGTGGCTCAGCAGGTTGGGCCTCTGCCTTAGGCTCGGGTCCTGATCTCAGGGTCCTGGGCTCTCTGCTCAGCCGGGAGCATGTTTCCGCCTCTCTCTGCCTGCTGCTCTGCCTACTTGCGATGGATCTCTCTCTCTCTGTCTGTCAAATGTATAAATAAAATCTTTAAAAAAATATATATCACTCTTACAGGTAATAAATAGATGACAACTAAATGTAAAAACTTACTTAAATTATTTCCTCTCCATGATTTTATCTTTTTTTAAAATCTACTCTTATATATAAGCAGTACATATTTATTTATGGTGCTACCCTCTGAGCCTAATGACTCATCTAGTTACTGGGATGCTGGGATATTTTTGGCTCAACAGCATACACAGAACATTTTCTAGTGTTTTTGTATCTGACCATTCCTAGAGATTCCATTGTTTTAAAATTGATTATTCATAATAACATAGGTAATATATTAACAAAGGTAATATTAACATAGGTAATAAATTCCAGCTTTTGAAAATTGTTTTTATTTTAACAACAGATTATTCATTCTGGATCTATATTTGGTTATATGAGTTACCTACATTCCATTAAGTTTGTGAGGAAAACATAGTCCTTCAATGTATATGCACATTTAGATTATACTTCAGTGTGATTTTTAAGGTTTACTGACTTTCAGTTTTCTAAGAAATAATAAAAAATAAGAAGCCTGAGGTACTCAAGAGTAAAGTTCATCTCTAAAGAATGGGATTTCACAGACTTAATGTTGCAACTTCCTAATTTAAATTTCAGCAAATAATCAGATAAACATGTGTCTATCATTATGAACTATGTTCATACTTCCTTGAAAAATTGAGGTTACTATTTTAAAGATTATAAACTTAAAAGGTAAAGAAACATAATCATGTCTTTATGCAAAATTCAGATTAAAAGCTCTAACTATCAAATCTCTGAAACTTCAAGCTACAAATGCTGTTTGTTTCCAATTGCAAAAAGAATACACATTAAACTCTGAAAAGGGTATAACATCACTGAAAGAAACATATTCAGGAAAGTAATTGCAGTTTATATGTTATCATTTTTATATTTATATTAATACTTAATTTATAATATATACTCTTTCTTTTCAATCACCCTCTGTAGTGACAATTCATGACTTAAATTTCTAGGTTGTTTCCTATATAAAAATTCTTCAACATTAGTGTTTATGACTAAAATTCAGATACAATTTTTTCTCTGTTGTAGAGTTTTAATTTTCTTTTATTGGATTCAGGAATTGAAACACACAAAAAAATAGATTCAGGAATTGAAATAAAAAAACAGATTTCTAAATTATAATTTATCTGTATAAGTTAGCTAAATGGCAACTTCTATCACAGCAACAGATATGTTCTTTTAAATTTGAATATATAATTCTTAATTCATTATATCTCCCTGAATGCTATAAAGCAATATACCATTCTCCCTAAAACCATGACCATATATCATGACACTGCAGAATAATTTGGCTTATTTATTATTTTTTAAAAATCATTGAATATAGTGTGCTGACATGTTTCATTTCCCAGCTACTTGGACATGGTGTGTGGTTTCTACATTAATCCACAGTAAGCAGAAGTTATTTTCCATAAGAAACAATAACAAATGCAATTGACAAATTGCATTTGCTGGTGGAAACTACACTGCATTATTTTCTAATAATGAGACAGCTAACATATCCTTACTGATCAAAGTGTACAAATTAAAAAAAAAAAAAGTAGGGGAGTATATTTGTTATGACTCAAGCTGGATAATTGTCAGAAAACATACACAAAAC
The DNA here is from genome assembly GCF_022355385.1 of Mustela nigripes. Classification (NCBI taxonomy): domain Eukaryota; kingdom Metazoa; phylum Chordata; class Mammalia; order Carnivora; family Mustelidae; genus Mustela; species Mustela nigripes. The sequence continues at coordinate 43,958,322 of NC_081571.1, read as the reverse complement.
TTAAATTCACTTGTAATAAACCCCAGAATGACAGAGTTCTGTGTAAGTCTGGTGCATTCAGCAGAAAGGTCAGTCAGGCAGCAAAAGACAATTATTTTCCTATGGTTGGGCCCATATTGATTTTTATACCCAAGTTTGTTTTAGTGGTGGTCCATGAATATCTACAGAATTCATTTTCCTCTGGTTCCTATCTGTAACAGAACAGACAAAGAAACAAATTGTCAACCTACAAGGTCCATGAATATTTCTTTAAAAATGGAAAAATGGGAAGTGACTTCTTTCCCAAAAGGACCCATTAAAAATCAGAGCCAGAGACAGATCATGTAACTAAGAACAGAATTTTCAGATCATAGAAACCTCTAATATTGCCATGAGTTAAGTTCCTTTTCCTTTACTGTCTGATATACTTGTAAGCCATAAAAGATGTGTATAGTTATGACAGTAAGCCTATAAAATAATCACCAAACACTTCTACCACATTACACTGCAATTAAGAAAATTAACACAAAATTATGTACTACAAAAGTGAACACGTTTCATTTTTAAAACTTTTCTTACATTTTTTCTGATTAGATTGTATGTATGTATGTATTTATTTATTTATGCTAGTTCTTTTTTTTTTAAGATTTTATTTATTCATTTGACAGAGAGAGGCGAGAGAGAGAGGGAACACAACCAGGGGGAGCAGAAGAGGGAGAGGGAGAAGCAGGCTCCCCGCTGAGCAGGGCCCTGACATGGGGCTAGATCCCAGAACCCTGGGATGATGACCTGAGCCAAAGGCAGACACTTAACCAATTCAGCCACCCAGATGTCCCAGCAAACAAGTTTCTTAAAGACCAGCTTGATTACCAATCTCCCACCCCATTTCATAGATGATATAAATGAGACAAGAAACACTATGCCAATTTCCAGAATTTATTCAACTAATGATGGAGCAATGTCTAGAATCAGTTCAGTATAGTTGTATGGACACTGCAGAGAGTGTGTTCATCTATGTGTGCATATGTGTGTTGATATGTGCATGAGCATTTATGGTTGTGTGTATATATGTGTATGTGTGACAAACAGAAACAAGTGTATGTCACAAATAAATAAATGGTCTCCAAAATTTATTCAGGTAATGAAACAACAAAGTCTAGAATCTGTTCAGTACAGTTATGTGGACACTGCAGAGTGTATTTATTATTCATCAATGTGTACATGCAAATGTGTATGTGTGTTTGTGTCTCTGTGTGTGCATATGTGTGTGCAAGAAAAAGAGACAGATATGAAAGAATATGGTTTAATGAGTATAGATTTAATTTTTCAGTTGCCTAACTGCACCAAGGGAACAGAACACATTCTGCTACTTCTTTAGCAGCTTTCATTTATCTGGCTTATTATCAGAGTCAAATAAATTAAAATTAAATAAAAATAAGGGAAATTAAAGGAAATCAAGATATTTGTGTGAAGTTAAAATATTATTAAAAGAATTAAAATATCAATTTTTTATTACGTTAGTCATCATACAATGCATCATTAGTTTTTGATGTAGTGTTCCATGATTCGTTATTTGTGCTCCAAAATGTGATCTTCTGTATAATTCTTTAAAAAAACACAGATGAGGTTAAGAGTCACTTATGGTTTGTCTCCCTCCCAATCCCATCTTGTTTCATTGATTCTTCTTCTACCCACTTAAGCCCCATGTTGCATCACCACTTCCTCATATCAGGGAGATCATATGATAGTTGTCTTTCTCTGCTTGACTTATTTCGCTAAGCATGACTCTTAATCTCACAAAACAAACTGAGGATTGCTGGGGGGAGGGGGTTTGGGAGAAGGGGGTGGGATTATGGACATTGGGGAGGGTATGTGATTTGGTGAGTGCTGTGAAGTGTGTAAACCTGGTGATTCACAGACCTGTACCCCTGGGGATAAAAATATATGTTTATAAAAAATAAAAAATTAAAAAAAAAACACAGATGAGGTCATGCCACCTTATATTATTACTCTTGGTAAGATTATGTGCATTGAGTTTAAGAACACAGACTCATGACCAATTGTCTGGGACTCCTTAGTTTAGGAGGTTAAGTTATATAAACTCTGGACCTCAGTTTATTCACCAGTAAAATAGGTATATTAACAATATCTCATACTGTTGTGTTAAGGAAGAGTGCCTGGAACAAAATGCCTTAAAAATATTAGCTATTATTTTAAAATTATTATATGACTAAGTGGAAATGTGGGACATTTTTAATTCTTTAAAAGTTTTGCTTAAAACATGATATATCACTGCCCACAAAAGAGAATGAACTCAACAATAAGGATTTATTGTTGTCCTTTGCATCTAAAAGTACAAGTAATCTACAATTGTATCAAAAATAATAAGATACCTGGGAATAAACCTAACCAAAGAGGTGAAAGAGCTGTACTCTGAGAACTATAAAACACTGATGAAAGAAATGGAAAATGGCACAAAGAAATGGAAAATATTTTATGCTCATGGATTTAAAGAAAAAAAATATTGTTAAGATGTCCCTACTACCCAATGCAATCTACACATTTAATGTAATCTCTATCAAACTACCAACAACATTTTTCACATAGCTTGAACAAACAATCTTAAAATTTGTATGGAATCACAAAAGACCCCAAATAGTCAAAGCAACTCTGAAAAAGAAAAGGAAAACTGGAAGAATCACAATTCCAGACTTCAAGCTACATTACATATCTGTAGCGATCAAAACAGTATGGTATTGGCACAAAAACAGACACATAGATCAATAGAACAGAACAGAGAACCCAGAAATGGACCCTCCATTCTATGGTCAACTAACTTTGACAAAGCAGGAAAGAATATCCAACAGAAAAAGTCTCTTCAACAAATGGTGTTGGAAAAACTAGACAGCAGCATTCTGTGAAACTGGATCACTTTCTCACACCAAACACAAAAATAAATTAAAAATGGATTTAAGATCTAAATGTGAGACCTGAAAATATCAAATTCTTGGAGGAGAATACAGACAGCAGTAACCTCCTTGACATTGGCCATAGCAACTTCTTTCTAGATAGGTCTCCTGTGGCAAGGTAAACAAAAGCAAAAATAAATAAACCGTAGGAACTTCATAAAAATAAAAATCTCACAGCAAAGGAAACAATGAACAAAACTAAAAGGCATCGAATCAATGAAACAAGATGGGATTGGGAGGGAGACAAACCATAAGTGACTCTTAATCTCACAAAACAAACTGAGGGTTGGTGGGGGGAGGGGGTTTGGGAGAAGGGGGTGGTATTATGGACATTGGGGAGGGTATGTGCTTTGGTGAGTGCTGTGAAGTGTGTAAACCTGGTGATTCACAGACCTGTACCACTGGGGATAAAAATACATGTTTATAAAAAATAAAAAATTATATTTAAAAAAAAAAAAAAAAAACTAAAAGGCATCCCATGGAATGGGAGAAGGTATTTACAAATGGCATATCTAATAAAGGGTTAGTATCCAAAATATATAAAGAATTTATAAAACTCAATATTGAAAAAAAAAAACAAATAATTCAAGTAAAAAATATGGGCAGGAGACATGGATAGACATTTTTCCAAAGAAGATACATAGATGGCAAACAGACACATGAAAAACTGCTCAACATAACCCATCAGGGAAATAAAAATCAAAACTACAATGAGATATCAGCTCACACTTGTCAGAAAGGCTAAAATCAATGACACAAGAAAAAATAGCTATTGACAAGGATGTGAAGAAAAAGGAACCCTCTTGCACTGTTGGTGGGATTGGTGGGAATGCAAACTGGTGCAGCCACTGTGGTATGGAGGTGTCTCAAAAAGTTAAAAACAGAACTAGTCTATGATCCAGCAATTGTACTACTCAGGATTTCCCCAAATACGAAATACTAATACAAAGGGATATATGCACCCTGATGTTTATGGGAACATTTTCTACAATAGCCAAATTATGGAAACAGTCTAAGTGTCCACTGACTGATGAAGGAATAAAGAAGAGGTGGTATATAAATACAATGGAATATCAGCCATAAAAAGAATGAAACCTTGTCATTTGCAATGATATGGATGAAACTAGAGAGGAAAATGTTAAACAAAATGAGTCAGTAAGAGAAAGACAAATACCATAGGATTTCATTCATATGTGGAATTTAAGAAACAAAGCAAACAAGCAAAGGGGGGCGGGGAAAGAAGAAAAGAAAGAAAGGCAAAACAAGAAACAGACTCAACTACAGAGAACAAGCTGATGGTTAATGGAGGGGCGGTGGGCAGGAGGATTGGGTGAAATATATGATGGGAGTTAAGGAGGGCACTGGTTGGGAATGAGCACTGTGTGTTGTATGGAAGTGTTGAATCACCATATTGTACACCTGAAGTTAATATTACACTGTAGGTTAACTAACTGGAATTAAAAAAAAAAAAAAAAAAGAAAGAAAAAGAAAAAAAAAACCTTAAAAAAATTAAAGTATAAATAATCGAGAGATAAATATAAAGCAGATCCTAAAATTGAACTGAGCTATTCAAATACTTAATGCAGTTGTTAATAAACAAATATATAATTTCTCTTCTTGGTCATAACTTAGATTTTATGGAAATATTCTTTTTGGACTAAGATAAGTGATAATTTCAATATGTATATTTTTATGCTAATTAATATGCAGAGAGACTATCAAGACTATTGTCACCTATTTAATGGCTCATTGAGTTTTGTGTCCATACTAGTTTCTTCTCCTACGCTTCCCAAAAAATAGACATAATAAAGCCCAGTAATAAAAATTAGAGAATGTGCAGAAATGATGACATACCAGCTGTGCACCGTGCATGTGTTTAAATAATTTTATAACCTCAAATTTGTAATTCATGCTTTTGGCTTAACATTGTTTATATCAAATATTTATGCACTGAGACATATAAAGAAACTTTTCACATATATTCCCAGCTCTATGAAGAAATAACCATTTTCCGCATAATTATTTTATATTAGAAATTAGATTTGACAAAAAATTAATTTCCTTTTTATCAAAGGAATGTGATATTAATGGGTTTAGCTGTCTTTTAACCTTGAACAGAACTTTCCATAGTGAAAAAAGAGCCTCTCAAATATCTGTTTATTCATTAGAAAGGGGGTTGTCAGGGGTTCTGGGATCAAGCCCAATGTGTGGCTCTGCACATAGCAGGAGCCTGCTTCTCCCTCTCTCGCTGCCCCTCCTCCCACTTGTGCACCCTTGCATGCAGTCTCTCTCTCAAATAAATAAATAAAATTTTAGGGGAAAAAAAATAGAATAGGTAGGGGTTGACAAACTAGTCTGTCGGCCAAATATGACTCACTGCCTGGTTTCGTAAAACAATTTTATCAGAACTGCCATAATCATCTGTTAACATTTTTTCTATGACTGCTTCCATGCTATAGCAGCAGAGATAACAGAGGCAGTCTAGTATGAAACATTTATGATCAGGTGCTTGACAGAAAAAAGTGAAAAACATAAAGCTTTTTTTTTTTTTTTTTACGTACTTCGAATTACCACAATCTAGTCCAATTTACCATAATTTCTCTTTGTACTCTTGTAATATCTTTCTAACTAGTTCATCCACACCCACACATTTTTTTCTCATTTATTATTCCAAAAGGCAAAATGACCATGGCATCTAGCTCCTTAAAAGCATCCAATGGCTGGGGTGCCTGGCTCATTCACTCAGTGCAGCATGTGGCTCTTGATCTCAAGGTTGTGGGTTTGAGCCTCACGTTGGGCATAGAGGTTACTTAAATAAAATCTTTAAAATGAAACAAAAGAGAATCCAATGGCTTTCCATGAATTGTGTGACAAAATTAAAGTTCTTTTCCTCTGTCTATGGGATCAATCTTCCCATCTTATGTTGTGCTGTGCTCCCCTTTCTTGACTGGCCTGCTTTGTACACACCACTCTTTCTGCCCTATTCCTCCATTTTTATATCTTCTCTAGTTAACCTCTTTTTACCCTTTAAATCAAGGATCTTTCTTCTCTTCACTAGCAGTCAGGTTCTCTCTTGCAATCATATTCATAGCACAGTTTATCTCTTTTTTTTTTTTAAGTAGCACTTACTAAAAATAACCACATTTATTCACTTTGCAGTGGGATTGAGCACATTGACTGGTAAAATTAAGTTACATTTAGGGCAGAAATCCTTGTCTGTTTGTCACAACCTTGGATCTGCAACACCTAGTGTAGTAGTGGGCACCAGTTACATAATATTTGAGAGAAATAGACACTAAATTTCAGTTTTATAAATTTGTACCTCAATTAAAGAAATCTGATTTTTTTTAATGCTGAAAATAATCAAAACACATCATTCCTAGAACTTTCATAGGGAAAGCTAACTTTAAATGTAAGTGTTTGAAATAATCTAAATATATAAACTAAACATTATTTCAGATGAAGAAAGCTAACTAAAACCAGAGGTAGTAGATGACACAATTTTTTTTTTTTTTTTTTTTTTTTAACAAAGCTCTAAAGGGAGGAAAAGAAAAATCAGGGATTATGTCAAGTGGTATGGCTAGCTGGATGTTTGATTCATTCTTCAAGAAAAAAAAATAATTATGCTGAACAATTCACTTAATACAGGGCTAGCTCATTATACATTGTATATTGTGCAATGGTAAAGGAATTTTAAGCAATCTGAGTGGACTTTTACAACTTCCTTTAGACATGTTCTTTTAATAGGTCTTTAAATTAGCAGATCGTGTCAGATATTCCTAGGATATAGTGATAAATTGAAATTAGAAACCAGAATTTCTAGCATAAAGAATTAGCAGTAACAGTTAAGGAAGGAAAGAGGTGCAACATCATGGCTTCAGCTTTAGAAGTAGCTTTTGGCAATGAGAGTGTATGGTCATTGGGAAGAGCTACCAATATGCCTCTACAACCCCCCTAATACCTACAACACACTCTTACTTACCCTGATGGAAGGTGTGGCAACATTTTAGTAAGCAAAATCCTAAAAAACTGTACCAATATCTCATTAATTTGATATAGGATGGATATTTCAAACATTTCAGGGGAAAAACAGAAATAAACCTTCTAAGTAAAAGCTATTCCATACCACCCCTGTATCTCAGGAGAATATGTTTTAGAAATAAAAGCAAACAAGAACAATATGATAAGGACTCACCATTTTGGAATCCTCTGCGGTTGAAAGAATTTGAAAGAAAGAATTATGATAATCACTTAGGCTTAATTATCTACCAGAATAGATGGAATTTTTGTACAGTAGAATTAAAAAAGAAAAAAAAAGTCCTCAGAGAAATACACTAAAAGATGGGTTTAAAACAACAACAACAACAACAACTAAAGATGAGACAACTGAAGTTACAGATCAGGGTCAGAGAGTGGGTGGGGGTGAAGAGAATGTGACTTCCTTTGCTTCATTCTGATAATTGTTTTTACATAGGAGAGAGAAATTTAATCTCAGCAGTGCCCTTCTAATAAATGTGAGTTTTCTCTGTCATAGGGGTCAAGACTGAGTAAAGAGTGTGGGTATATACTTTTCTGAAGGAATTGGAGGTCTGGACAAACTGAATGTCAGTCTCTGCAGGCTGTGTACCAGGAATACACTCCTAGGCATAGTATTTATTTCTCTGATTCAGTTTTGCTTTTCATCTGACTCCTACCACAACATACACAAACATGTTCAGAATATGTGATTGCAGATTTAGAAATAAATTGGACTTGAAATTATGGGAAAAAACTACCTTTTATTTTTGTATTAATTTGACATGGCACTGAGGATAAAATTTGTTTCAGATGATAGTTTACATGGAACCTATTAGAAAGATGATAAAAAGAGAATTCTATCCCTCCTCCAATATGTTATAAGCAGTATTTCCATAGTTTTGTTAAGTTCTTTGACCTAGAACTATAGTTTCTTTAAATGTATGTTTTCCTTCTAAAACATTCTGTGTTTTACCATTTTCAAGGAAATTTAATAAATCAAGAGAGTCAAAGGTAAAATGTTCAATTTTATAAAGATTAAGTACCAATTATTTTAATGTATGGATTAATGATGAATTTTTAAAATGATGAGTCTGCTATTAACTTGATCCATAATGATATAAAAAAATCATGGGTTTGAAATTTTATGGTTCTAAACTTCCCACGAATATTTTAGAAATTTAAAGTTCAGCCCTACGGCAATCAGCCTAGATGATACCATAAAGACGTGCTTTTCTAGCCATTCATCATTTATCTGCTGATTCTTTTGAGTTCTATTACTTACTGAGGATTTAGGACAATGGTCATTTCAGTGGGATGGCATTCACAGGACCATCTGCTAACTTAATGTTAAGTGCAAAGTGTTATTTTAAAGGATGAACAAAGAAGAATTGATTGGAAGAATTTAGGGGCAAAAGGGAAGGGCTATTATTATTAGCATAGAGTGTGGTCAGAGGCTTGTACTTTGATGGATAGAAAGTATTTTTAAGAAATATAACTTTATTTGTCTCTCTGTTCTTCCAAGATTTGCAGACTTTCTTGTCGACAGCTGCAGAACAAGACCCGGTCCCAATCATGATCTGTCTTAATCATACACTACTCTCCATTCACATAATATGGAAGTTTAATATTAAATCTTACTCCAGGATCCCATTTTTGTGTTATTTTCAGCAAAGTGATTGTAAATTTTACCTATCTTAAAAATAAAAATGTAGACAAAGAAATGACCACTTAAATACATGTCTAAAATATGATATATGATTCCAGATTAAAAAGTACAATTTGCCTTTGTTGATAAAATCTTTTTTCATCTTTCTACAAATATAATACACATTTTTAATAGCTTAGGATTTACATTGTTATAAATGCTTTTCACAGGAGACACACAAATAGGGCAGAAAAACTGATTCTTATACAACATGATTTCATGCCTAGTTTCTTTTAGATCATGCTAAGAATTTTATGACTTTATGAATCCCTCATAAGATAACTTTTACATACATGGGGTAGGCTGGTGTGATAATGGCTTAGGTTACTGACATTGATGGTTTTATTTGAATTACTTAAAAAACAGTTTTCATTATTATAGTAGTTCTATTAATAGATATATATTTCTGCTAAATAATAGTATCAAATTTCACTTAAGTTTCTATGACAAGATATTGAATACCTAAGTTTCTATTTCTAGTAGATTGGTCATATAATATTTTTAAAAGAATTTGTGTGATCCAGAAGAAATATGAGATGAACTACTTTTTAAGAGGAGAATGCTTATGTACTTGCATTAAAAAGTATAGCATTTTGCCACCAACTTTTTTCAAAGAAATGGAATAAAAAATCCTAAAATTTATATGGAACCAAGAAAGACCCTGAATAGCCCAAGGAATGTTGAAAAAGAAAACCAAAGTTGGTGGCATCACAATTCCATACTTCAAGCTTTATCACAAAGCTGTAATCATCAAGACAGTATGATACTGGTGCAAAAACAGACACATAGATCAATGGAACAGAATAGAGAGCCCAGAAATGGACCCTCAACTCTATGGTCAACTAATCTTTGACAAAGCAGGAAAGAATGTCCAATGGGAAAAAAGTCTCTTCAACAAATGGTGCTGGGAAAATTGGACAGTCACATGCAGAAGAATGAAAGTGGGCCATTTCCTTATACCACACACAAGGATAGACTCTAAATGGATGAAAGACCTCAGTGTGAAAAAGGAATCCATCAAAATCCTGGAGAAGAAAAAAGGAATCCATCAAAATCCTGGAGAAGAACATAGGCAGCAACCTCTTCAACCTCAGTGCAGCAACTTCTTTCTAGAATCATTGCCAAAGGCAAGAGAATCATGGGCAAAAATGAACTATTAGGACTTCATCAAGATAAAAAGCTTTTTCATAGCAAAGGAAAAAAAAAAAAAAAAGACAACCAACAGAATGGGAGAAGATATTTGCAAATGACATGTTAGATAAAGGGCTAGTATCCAAAATCTATAAAGAACTTCTCAAACTCAACACCCCAAGAACAAATAATCTAATCAAGAAATGGGAAGAAGACATGAACAGACATTTCTGCAAAGAAGACATCCAAATGGCCAACAGACACATAAAAAAGTGCTCAACATCACCGGGCATCAGGGAAATACAAATCAAAAGCACAGTGAGACACAATCTCTGACCAGTCAGAATGGCTAAAATTGACCAGTCCGGAAACAACAGGTGCTGGGGAGGTTGTGGAGAAAGGGAACCCTCCTTCATATTTGGTGGGAGTGCAAGCTGGAGGAGTCACTCTGGAAAACAGTATGGAAGTTCCTCAAAAAGTTGAAAATAGAGCAACCCTTTGACCCAGAAATCACCCTACTGGGTATATACCCTAAAAATACAAATGTAGTGATCTGAATGGGCACATGCACCCAAATGTTTATAGCAACAACATCCACAACAGCCAAACTATGGAAAGAGCCTAGATATCCATCAGCAGATGAATGGTTCCATCATGCAGCCATCAAAAAAATAAAAATTGAAATCTTGCCATTTGCAACCACATGGATGGAACTAGAGTGTATTATGCTAAGCAAAATAAGTCTATCAAAGAAAGATAACTATCATATGATCTCTCTGACATGAGGAATCTGAGAGGCAGGGTGGTCGGGAGTGGGGTAAGGAAGGGAAAAATGAAACAAGATGGGGCCAGGGAGGGAGACAAACAATAAGAGACTCTTAATCTCATGAAACAAACTGAGAATTGCTGGAGGGGTGGAGGGGGGAGGAGTAAAGTAGCTGGATGATGGACATTGGGGTGGGTATGTGCTATGGTGAGTTCTGTAAATTGTGTAAGACTGATGATCCACAGACCTGTACCCCTGAAACAAAGATTAAATTATATATTAATTTAAAAAAAAGTATTGCATTTCAATGTGGAATTTTTTAAAGGGTTATTTATTTTTTTAAGAGAGAGAGAACATGAGTTGGGGGAAGGGCAAATAGAATAAAGAATCTCAAGCAGACTCCTCACTGAGTGAGGAGCCCAGTGTGGGACTGATCTCACCACCCTGTGATCATGAACTGAGGGGAAATCAAGAGTCAGATGATAAACTGACTGAGCTACCCCAGGTACCCCTCAAAGTAGATGTTTAATAGGGAATTTATTCTTGTTCTCTGGGATCAGAGAGCTAAAATTAAGAGAATATCTTGAATTTTTGCTCTAAGTTTGTGATATAATTATGTTCTACAAAGAGGGTGCCCCTGAGGCATTCATCAAAAGAAATGCCACATCTGAGCTGAGCTGTTAGGAGCTCTTCATGGTAAATTTTCTTCAAATTGTAATGTCACCCCAATCTGATGCTGGAAGAAGGCAGATAGTTTTTGTTATGATCTAGTGAGGTATGGGATGCAAATAGTGATATCTCTTGAGATAATTTCTATAAAATGATGATTTTCAAATTTCTTAACATTTGATACAAAATTTGATGTAAGTACTCTCAGCTTATTTACTAGACTGCCATGCCTTTCTAGAGGTAGCCTGAGTTTAAGCAGAAAGTGTGGTATTTAGTGATGTTAATATTTACACTTATTCAATTTCCACATATTAGTAATAAGATTAATGGATTATATAATTTTGTATAAATTAAACTCATCTTTCAGAGGTAAACAAAGGATTTTTAAAATATTTCTGAAAATTAAACACCATTTCAGCATAATACTAAGAATACAATAGAAGTGATCAAGAAAATGGTAGAATTGAGACTATTCCAAATAGAGATTTTACACTTGGTAATAGAAAAAAATAGTGGTCATCTGAAAAAAAATGAAGAAAATAATCAGCTAAAAATGACCATGAAATTATGTAAAATATATATAACAGGGACAAACTTAACATGTCTATCTCTATATTACTTCTGTTTCCCTGTTGCTGTGACCTATAGCCTAGAAACTTTTGCTTAGCCATTCATGTAGGAATGTTTCAGCTTAGATGTACAAAAACTGCTTTTTACCTAAAACCTACCTCACCTAAGGAGATAAGAAACTACATACAGAAATGACTATGCTATGTTTAAGATTTGCGGGAATGACATGAGCAGATTTCTGCATGAAAAGATCAACTGACAAAGGAGAAAGAAGTTACACGACCTTCATTGGATGTCTACATATGTCAGCCACCTTTTGATTCTAATCTCCTATTTCCCCTTTTGCTAACATAAGAGAAGCTCCAACTTCGTGCCCAAGGAGATGGTTCTTTAGATAATGTCTGCCATCTCAGTTTGCTGGTTTTCTGAATAAAGTTGGTTTCCTTATGCATCTTTCCTCTTGACCTCTTGGCCTGGTGTGTGCAGTACAAAATGAACTTGGACTTGTAACACACAGTGTTGGATCAGTTGTTATCAGTGATGAGCCTTATCTACACTTTATTGTGCCTCAAGATAAAGGATACAAATGGTACTATGGGGATAGTTTGATACATAGCAATTTTTAAACCATTCAAAATATGAAGACTGTCTAAACATTTTTTTCTGCAATGATTAAAGTTATATAAAAATTAAAGAATATTTCAATAAAAATTATGTTAATGTTCAGAATGTTTTTCCTGAGAGCCATATTTAATAGCTGTAAGGGCATACATTACACCATTATTGGGAAGCTACTTCTGAGAATATTTACTTGAAAGTCAGAGGATTCTCATTCTTCTGTGCCTGTAACAAAGTTTCAGTTAATGCTTGAAAAATAATATGGCAGGAAAAGTAATATTTTTTTTTCAGTAAATACATTTTTGGGGAAGATAAATAGAAAATGTCTTTCATGATTAGAATATCAACTGTTAAAAAGCATTATACAACACGAGAGAGGTTTCGTAGTGTTGGCTGTAAGTACAGACATTTCCAACTAGTCAGACCATGATATTTCAAAATTTCTATGTCAATAAAAATACATTAAAAATTTGGTGAATGAGTCATTCAATTAAAGATACATTAAGAAAGATATATTTCTGGGGCACCTGGGTGGCTCAGTGAGTTAAGCCTCTGCCTTTAGCTAGGGTCATGATCGCAGGGTCCTGGGATCAAGCCCCACAACAGGCTCTCTGCTCAGTAGGGAGCCTGCTTCCCTCTCTCTCTGCCTGCCTCTCTGCCTACTTGTGATCTCTCTCTCTGTGTCAAATAAATAAATAAAATATTTTTAAAAAGAAAGATATATTTCTAACAGTGAATCACTTTAAAAAGTCAGTATTTTGTGGCAAAGCCAAGTGTGTATATAGTATCAGAAAGAAAGGTTTTTTGGTTATAATTTAAAAAAAAACAAAACATGGTGAGGTTATATAGCCAATATTCTAGATAAAATTTAGTTACTCTTCATTAACAAGCAAACTATTCATAAAGAAGATGTATTGTTGTCTACAGGACAACTTATCATAGTTGGCTTAATTAGGGGGAGAAAAAGAAGGAGGAAGAAGGGAAGGAGGGAGGCAAGTTAAGAGGGAAAAAGAGAAAGCATGTAGACCATATGACTGGATACGTGTTTAAATTTCTCCCATCTCTCTATTCTGTTTTCACTTTTGAGGACTAAAAGCATTGACAATGTTAATATATCTCAAATTTTTATGTAGAGGTATTTCTTATAGTATCTTTCTATTTCTATAAGTTTTTATAATTTCTATAATTTCCATTATATCATTGATTTCACTCAAGGTAAGAAAGGAAGAATGAAAGAAAGAGAGAGAGAGAGAGAGAAAAGAATGAGAAAAGAAAGAAAGAAGAAAGAAAGAAATTAAGATTTTGCTTTCCTTCTTCTATTTCAGCTGTAGTTATTATGTAAATAGAGGGTGGAATGAGCAGTGAATTAGCCAAAACCTTAGCAATAGCAAAATAGGAAAAGAAACAAGAGGTGTTGTGATCATTCACAACTTGGTATTTGAGAGGGACAACATAGTAAAAACAAAGTTTTTAATCTCTTCTAAATTTTAACTGATACCATAGACAGCATTTTTTTATGATGACTAGTCTTTCCCCTCCCTATAATTTTGAAAGTGTCTGGATTGATCATTGATGTTATTGTCCATAAGCTGACTGCTTCCTTATATTATACTTGCCTATTAGATTATAAAGGATTTTAATACTGACATAAATTCTTGTATCTGCAATTTAATTTCTTTGTGAAGTAAAGTAAGTCTTTCAGCTTCTCAAAGTATTTATTTCCTCACATGTAAAATTAGGATAAAGCTGCTTTATCCCTTTTATGAGTTTGACAAAGGAATTAAATGAAGCATGTAGGTGAAAAATCTTCATTAAAAGTAAAGCAATACACAGAGATGGCTGGCTGCCTGACCTGATAAAGAAATAAATAAAATGATGTGGAATGTTTAACTAGCTGACTGATGAAATAGGTATATATAATAGCCATTACTCAGAGTCATCTGAAATGTCTGTCATCTTGGGACACCTAGGCCTGCATGGTTGACCTCGTAGACTCACTCTGTCTGAAATCATATTGGAGGAACAGAATTTTCATCTTTACTAGTTTTTAATCTTTCCCTTGGAGCTACAGTTCCCATATATGCAGTTGAAACTCATCTTAGGCCCATCTAGCTTCTATCATTTCAATTTGATTAAAAGCCATGAAGACCTCAGTATCCCTTTCTTCCATTATAATCAACCCATGAGTTAGGTAGATTTAACACTTCTCTCTCACAATTTTTTAAAATTAGGGAAGATTTGGGGCACTTAGGTAGTGCAGCTAGTTAAACTTTTGACTCTTGGTTTCAGCTCAGGTTGTGATCTCAGGGTCATGAGATCAAGCCCTGGATTGTCTACTTAAGACTCTCTCTCCTTCTCCCTCTGCTACATCCCCCTTTCTCTCTCTCTAAAATAAGTAAATAAATCTTTTTTTAAAAAACTAAGGAAGACTTATGTGATTTTAGTTTGCAAGTCTAGGATTTCATTTACCTACTTAGTTTCAAGTGCTACCAAATCCTGTTTTCTCCATATAATGTACAAATACTTTCTCTGCCTACTAATCAAAATCCATTAAAATAAATCTTCCTGGGTGGCTCAGTCAGTTAGGTGTCTGCCTTTGGCTCATGTCATGATCCCGGGGTTCTGGGATCAAACCCTACATCAGGCTCCCTGCTCAGTGGGGAGCCTGCTTCTCCCTCTGCCTGATGCTCTGCCTGCTTGTATTCTCTCTCTCTGTCAAATAAATAAATAAATAAAATCTTAAAAAAAAATACAGCCTTCTAATCTCTTGTTCCCTCAAAGCTTCTCTTCTGATAAATTTAACAATACAGGCATTCTTCCTCTTAGGAAAAAATATATTAATACTTATGCCTATCTCTGATTTATTATTATTATTATTATCATCATCATTATTTTGAATTGCCAAAGCTTCAACTGTAACTACATAGGACTCTGTGTCCATCAGTAAACAAAGAGATTCCTATAATACTACCTTT
Source organism: Mustela nigripes (assembly GCF_022355385.1). NCBI lineage: Eukaryota > Metazoa > Chordata > Mammalia > Carnivora > Mustelidae > Mustela > Mustela nigripes. The sequence goes on along the minus strand of NC_081571.1, from coordinate 43,942,923 downwards.
GGGAATCTAGAATCTGTCGAAACTTTTTCTGTGGCTGTTATATTGCTTTCTCACAAAAAACATATACTTATTTTCAGGCCCAATCACATGGGTACATAGATACATAGATACTTTTTACTTACTTATTCTATTCCATTAAGGAATTCAGTGTTTTATAAATATGCTTTCTCTGTTTATTAAGACAATAAGCAAAGAGAAAATGTTTTCCTGTCTTTCAAATTGTTTTATTCACTTTCAAAAAATAATTTACTACTTGGCAGTATCTAATATATTTCACATCTGGCAGAGTATCTTCAATGTTACAATTTTCTCCACACTAAGAAATGATTAGTTGTACTATCTTTGAATGCAGCTTCACTTAGAATGACTGGTTCACTCTAAAGACAATCTTTCTACCTAAGCATAATGGATCTAAGTATTCTCTTTTTATATTTGTAAATTCCTCTGCTTGTGTTGTATGGGTAGTAAATATGCAACATGGTCAACATCAGAATGGAAGTTGGCATATTTTATGGTTTTTCTGTTAGGAATCAATTCTTACTTTATTCATTATTTTTTCTTGTTAAATTTATGAACAGAATTAATTGGCTCACCTGGAAATACCACATATAGTGTCCTATAGTTTACTTTTATTGAATCAAAACTTTTAAACTCCATAAAACCAGGAAACATCTTTTTCTGGATAATAACCCTTCTCTGAATCTATGTCTCAGTCTCTCTCCAAGTCTCTGTCTCTCTCTCCCAGAAACTTGTTAATAAATGACTTTGGGGAAATCAAGTTTCATAATTTGATTTCTAGTGAGAATAGTATTTTGCTTTTGTGGAAGCATGGTTGCAATTTAGATACTGAATTCTCATTTTATTGGGTATGCCACAAAATAGTTTAGCAATACAGCTGCTACAGAGGTACTTTTGTAGTAGTTTTAGTTTTGAGCATTTCTTTAAATGCTTTGGCATAATTAGTCTGCATGACCATATCTCATTTTTCCAGGGTTCTTGGACCAGGTTTTAGAGCATTTTATTATAAACAAAATCTCTTATGGGTAAGCTTGTTGGTACTATATAGGTATTATAATCACTACTGCTTGAAATAATGCTTGCCTTCTTAAACAAATACTGGATGTTGAATTTGTAGAGAAAAATGGTATTTTAATTAAGAAAAGGACAAAGGACTTCTTTGAGTCTGACTATAGAATAAGTAGTAGGCATATACATTGTTTTTATATGTTTTATCTTTTTCATTCAGCTTCCTAGCTTTTAAAAGATCACATTTACAGAAAAAAACAAGAACAAAAACAAAAAACCTCAGTAACTGAAAATATACTCTGAGCTTTATCCTTTTGTACACAGTAGGAGCTACTCCTATTTATAAAAAAAAAAAAGAAAGAAAGAAAGAAAGAAAGAAAGAAAGAAAGAAAGAAAGAAAAAAAATTTGTTCCAGTTCATGAATGCAGGAGGGCCTTGATTTACAAAAATATGAATTACCAACTGTTGCAATCATCTCCTCTTCCCATGCCACCCACAACACTCCAGCCTAGCAGTCTCTCTTCCAACTAAAACTCTGAGTGTTGCCTCTATGGGAGCAATTAAGACACCAAAAATATAACAAAACAAAACAAAAACTTGAAGTTTTAGAACTCTGTGAATTTAGATTGAGGAAGTTAAGAATTTTGAAATCAGGTAAAACTTAAGTATTGAACTCTGACTAGGGGGGTCACTCAGCTGGTTGGTCAAAATAATCCCTACCTCATATTTCACAAATGTTTTTACTTTGCTTCTTTACACTACTTTTGAATAAGTAAACACCCACACGCACACAGTTTGGAATGCTGGAAAACCATCTTCTCTGGGACCTTCCTGTTCCTACCTCTTTGTCTTCAGACATACAGGACCTTGCTTTCTGCTTCCAATAAAATTGTTTGTTACTTAAGCTCTAATTTCCTCAGTTGTGACACAAAACTATCTATCTGTGACTACTAATTCAACACCTGAGATGGGGACATGGGAGCCAGTGTAATTCCGCTAATCCTCATGCTTAGTATGCTGTAAGCAATAAACTGTCTTCTTTAATCCATTAAGTCTCATTGTCTACTTTCCATACCTACAGGGTAGTAGCTGGTTATACCTTGCCATCCTCTGTGAGTTTGGGATTCATTTCTAGCAATGAATAATATAAGAACATTCTGGGTAGGAGTACTGATCTAGCAAAACTTCATAAATTACATAAAATTATTTTCATCCTATTTCTTTACTTCTTTATTTACATAATCATTTATTTTCCCACCCAGAGGTAATGGATGTTTTCAGAAATTATATAGAGAAAGCAAACTGGAACCCTGGAGATTTTCTTCCTTTCTTTTGATGTCACAGAGAAGAAATGAGAATAACATGAGGACACAGTAAGCCTGGGACTCTGGGGAACAGGTTATGTAAAAAGATAATATATAATGATGTGACGAGGGAAAGTATATGCTTTGCATATTTTAATTTTACTGCAAGCCTGGACCTATACTCAGGAAAATGTGAAAATAGCTGATTTTTCTTTCTCTTTCTTCTCTGTTCTTTTGTCAAATACTATTCCCAGGACTAAAAATAATCATGTAGTTAATACAATTACATGTCTAATATAAGTGAAATATACCCAAGTGTGGGTAAGTTGTACCATCTTTGGTTCAACAAACCAGACCAAAATCACTATTTTCTCTCACCTGGATAAATAAAACAACCTCATAACCATTTTCCTGTGTTCAATCTTATCTCCTACCATACATTCATTTCACTTGAGGCAGACTGATATTTAGAAACAAAAATGTAAATCTAATTTTATTATACTCCTGCTGTAAACTTTCCAATAGTTATCCACTATGGTCAAGATTATATCCCAAATCCTTACCATATTTTTTGCCCAACATATTCTGACCTTAGCAACATTTCAGACTTCACCTTCCCCTATCTTTCCCTGTGTTAGCTAAGATTGCTGGCCTTCATTGTGTCCTTGAGACATGAAAGCATACCCCTGTCTTAGTCTCCCTTTGGTTTTGTGTTATTATCTGCAACTCCTTAAAGAGTAGGTAAGGCAGTATCTCATCTTTGATTATCAATGTATCATTAAAGAGGAGAAAAATAGAAAAAGACTGTCCAAAGACAAAACAACAAACAAACAAACACTGTGATTAAGCACTGACTGTGTGTATATGTGAATATCTATGTGAATGAGTCTGGTTGTTCTTCCATTTTCTCTTTTTCTATTAAAACCTTTCTCCTATTTTATAGTTGTAGAGGCTACTTTTAGGCAACCAACCTGAACAATGGAAATTTGAATAAGGTAAAAGGGCCCCAAGTGATCCCCCACACCCCTTCGGCTGAATACAAGCAGGCTCATGAGGAAACCCACATCAAAGTATCTATAAGCCCTAGCTGACCAATGGGTTACTTTGGCCTGGGCACAAGTACCAAAAAAGGAAAATACTATACATTCCATACCTCTTCACCTTCCCCCTTTAACTACAGCGCTCCCCTGCCTTGTTGCAGAAGGTTATCTGTTTTGTTATCCTGCCTGCTACTCCTTTGCAATGCATTCAATAACCGTCTATCTTCTTTGTTCTGCCTTAAGTGAATTCTTTCACTCTCTGCCCCACTGGGCTCCACCTGATCAGGTCATCCCATATTTGGTGACCCCTATCCAATCAGAGACCCCACAATAAGGTCACTTATTTTTTATGTTTAATGTATATGAAATATTCAGCACCAAGTACTGTGACCCAGGAGCTTCAAACTATATTGTCTTATCAAAAACTAGAAATGATTTATCTCCCTCCCGATCCCATCTTGTCTACCCCCCAAACCCCCCATGTTGCATCTCCATTTCCTCATATCAGGGAGATCATATGAGACTCTTAATCTCACAAAACAAACTTAGGGTTGCCGGGGGGGGGGGAGGGGGGGGGAGGGGGGTAGGGAGAGGGTGGTGGGGTTATGGACATTGGGGAGGGTATGTGCTATGGTCAGTGCTGTCGATTCACAGACCTGTACCCCTGGGGCTAATAATACATTATGTGTTTATAAAAAAATATAAAAAATTATTTAAAAATAAATAAATAAATAAATAAAAATAAAAAACAAATAACATAAATTAAAAAAAAACTAGAAATGAAAAATGGCTGGTAAAAACTTAGGTTCCTTCCCTATCTTGGTCTCTGTGAACCATGGTGCAGTAAACATGGAAGTATGGGAATGAGATACTCGTTGACATTCTGATTTCCTTCCCTTTGAATATATAGCCATAAGTGAGGTGGTTGGATCTTATAGTAGCAGACATTGGACAGTTTAGACGTCTAGTTAGAAAACAAATAAATTCAGGCACCTGGGTGGCTCAGTCAGTTAAGCTTCTGCCTTCAACTTAGGTCATGATCTCAGAGTCCTGGGATCAAGTTCCTCATCAGGCTCCCTGCTCAACAGAGAGTCTGCTTCTGCCTCTAACCTTCACCCCTTCTCATGATCTCTCTCTTTCGTTCTCTCTCTCTCTCTCAAATAAATAAATAAAATCTTAAGAAAAATGAAAATAATTAAGTTCTGGGGATCTAAAATACAGCATTGTGATTATAGATAACAATACTGTATTATATACCTGAAATTACTAGAGAAGTTACTTTCAAATGTTCTCATCACACAAAAAAGAAATTGTAATTATATGATATGATGGGGGTATTAATTAATGCTGTGGTAGTAATCATGTAGCAATATATAATTGTATGAAATCAACATGTTCTACATCTTAATATTACACAATTTCATTTCTCAATACATATCTTAATGAAGCTGGGGAAATTATATCTAAATTATATCTCAATAAATGGTTGATGAAATAAGGTGTTAAGCTATATGTTCTTAGCAGCTTCTGTTTAGGCCTTCAACAAGGAGCATGATAAGACTATGCCAGCAGGGGCGCCTGGGTGGCTCAGTGGGTTAAGCCGCTGCCTTCGGCTCAGGTCATGATCCCAGCGTCCTGGGATCGAGTCCCACATCGGGCTCTCTGCTCAGCGGGGAGCCTGCTTCCTCCTCTCTCTCTGCCTGCCTCTCTGTCTACTTGTGATTTCTGTCTGTCAAATAAATAAAATCTTTAAAAAAAAAAAAAAAAAAAAGACTATGCCAGCAATTTGAGTAGTCTAATCTTGTAATAAAGTAAAAGATAGAAAGAAGCCTAAGAGAAATTATTCAGTTTTTTATACTAGTCCATTACTTTTATTCTCTAAGATGAAAAGAAGATGAAACTTTTTTATTTCCAAACTTCAGTGTCAGTTAAGGTGGAATAGTAGTAGGAAGACCCTATGCTTGTCTTGTCCCTCAAACACAGCTAGATAAATATCAAATCATTTTGAATGGCCAAGAAATCGATCTAAGGGCTGACAGAACAAACTGCACAACTAGAGAGAGAAGAGGTCACATGATGGAAGGTAGAGATGCAAAGATGTGATTTTGGGAGAGAAAAGGATCTTAGATACTGCGGAGGGAAGAGAGACCTGATCACAGAGAGAGAAGAGAGAAATATGGTGCTGGAGAGCATACAGGGGAACACATAAGGAAAATAGTTCTCCAAAGCCATTGACTGGGTAAACAAGAGGGGTGCTTATCATGAGTTTTTACAAACAGCAGAGCTCAAATACTAGAGTTTTAGAAGTCTGTGTTGTGGCTGGTGAGCCACAAGTCTGTGACTCCTGAGGATAGACAGACCCTTCCCCCTTCTTGGAGTGTATCTGAAAGAGGTAACATTGCTTCTCCAGGGACAAATCAGACAGAGGGCACCATTGCACTTTCTCACTCCTTAAGCTTGGGTCAGAGACACCTGCTGAGAGCAGCTAACCTGGACTTAGGTTTTTTGCTGTGCTTTACTCTTAACTCCAAGCTCCAGTGCATGTGACTGCACTTCTGGGATGAATCAGCATCAACCACAGCACAATGAGACCCTTCCCCAGAGGACCATCATGGGTCCACACTATGCTAGAGTCATAAAGTTTGGAATTTTGAAACTCAGTTAGGGTGCCTGAAATAAAACACAAGTGCACGGTACTGCTGGGTGAGCAGATAGAAGGACTTAGGGGGAAGACAGCGATCTAAGGGACACCTGGGACACATGAAGGGAGATTGTTTGCTCTTCTTGGGGGCTTCATGGATGGCAGCAGTGTGAAATTCCTTCCCTAGGGACAAAGATGAAGGCTGGTGCCATACTCCTATGCCAATCAGCACAGATGGACTTCAGTGTGCAACACAGTGCCAACAGTGGAAGCCTGAGCCACTTACACCAAGCACCCTCACCCAGTGCTCTGAAGTGTTTCTTACTAAGGCTAGTGTGCCTGAGAACCACAGCAGCAAGCCCCTGCCCCAGAAGACTAGTACAAACTCTCCTTCACACACCGAGTCTACTGACCATAGAGTGCTGCAAAGTTTCAGCTCTAGTGGAAATAAAAGCAGGCCTCTTTTAACAAGCAGACCAGAGCATACCTATTTGAAACACCACACTCTGGATAAGGTCCAAGCACTCCTCACTGTAGGCAAGGAGAAACTCTGCAGGGGACTGACCTGAGAGAATGATGAGCCAAAACACAACATCAGAGGGTACACACCACACACCAGAAACCCCTCCTGAAGTGCCAGACCTTGGACAGTATATGACCTATTCTTCATAAAGCCCTTGCTCTCAGTTGCAGGAAATATAACAGGTTTTCTAAACACAGAGAAGAGGCTAAAGACCTAAACAATATGTCAGGACAGAGGAATTTATCCCAAAGAAAGAACAGTAAAAGGTCACAGCCAGGGATCTAATTGAAACAGACATAAGTAATATGCCTGGTCATAAGAATACTACCTGGGCTTGAGACAAACATTGAAGACGTTAGGGCATCCCTTACTACAAAGATAAAAAACCTAAAAATTAGTCAGGCTGTAATAAAAATGTCATAACCAAGATGAGAAACTGACTGGATGTAATGACCACATGGATCAAAGAAGCAGGGGATAAAATATGAAAAATTATGAAGTTGAAAAGAAGAGGAAATATAGTCAGAATATTTTATCCTAAAGCAACAGAATACACATGCTTTTTGAGTGCACATGAACATTTCCCAAAATAGATCACATACTGGGTCACAAATCAAACCTCAATTAATACAAAAAGATTCAGATCACACATATTTTCCAAATATTTTCCAAAATACTATGAAACTTGAAATCAACCATAAGAAAAAATTTCTAAAGGTCACAAATACATGGATGGTTAAAGAACAGCCTACTAGAGAATGAATGATTTAACCAGGAAATTAATGAAAGAAATACATGGAAACAAATGATAATGAAAACATAACAGTCTAAAACCTATGGGATGCACCAGAAGTAGTCATAAGAGGGAAATACATAACATGATAGGCCTACCTCAAGTTTGAACCTAAAGTAGCTAGAAAAATAACAACAAATGAAGCCCAAAGCCAGCAAAGGAAGGGAAATAATAACAATTGGAGCAGAAATAAATAATATAGAAACACAAATAAGCAAATAAAAACCTGTAGAATTCTTCAATGAAACAGTTCTGGTTCTTTGAAAGAATTAATAAAATTGATAAACCCCTGGCCATACTACCAAAAAGAAAAGAGAAAGGACCCAAATAAATAAAGTCACTAATGAGAGAGGAGATATCAAAACCAACACCATAGAAATACAAATAATTATAAGAGAATTTTATAAGAAATTATATGCCAACAAACTGGGCAATGTAGAAGAAATGGATAAATGCTAAGAAATATAAATTACCCAAACTAAAATAGGATGAAATAGAAAATTTGAACGGACTGATAACCAGAAAAGAATTTGAAACAGTAATCAAAAACCTTCCAGCAAACAGGGGTGCCTGGGCAGCTCAGTCATTTAAGTGTCTGCCTTCAGCTCAGGTCATGATTGTGGAGTCCTGAGATCAAGCCCTGCATCAGGCTCCCTGCTTGGTGGGGAGCCTGCTTCTCCCTATGCCTCTGCCCCTTCCCTTATTCTTTCTATCTCTTTTGTGTTCACTCTCTCTGTCTTAAATAAATAAATAAATTAAAAAAAATAATCTTCCAACATATAAAAAATCCAGGGCCACAGTTTCCCAAAGGAATTCTAGCAAACATTTAAAAAAGAGTTAATTCCTATTCTTCTCAAACCATTCCAAAAAAACCAGATATGCAAGGAAAACTTCCAAACTCATTTTATGAGGCCAGTGTTACCTTGATTCCAAAACCAGAGCATGACCCCACCAAAAAAGGGAATAACAGGCCAATATCCTTCACAGATATGGATGCAAAAATTCTCAGCAAAATGCGGGGAGGAGTCAAGATGGCGGAGAAGTAGCAAGCTGAGACTGCTTCAGCTAG
>NC_081571.1:43814719-43924527 GCF_022355385.1 Mustela nigripes | reverse complement strand
GGGGGGAGGGGGTTTGGGAGAAGGGGGTGGGATTATGGACATTGCGGAGGGTATGTGATTTGGTGAGTGCTGTGAAGTGTGTAAACCTGGTGATTCATAGACCTGTACCCCTGGGGATAAAAATATATGTTTATAAAAAATAAAAAATTAAAAAAAAAATTCTCAGCAAAATGCTAACAAATCAAATCCAACAGTTCATATTTACCACAATCAAGTAGGATTTTTTCTTGGGCTGCAAGTGTGGTTCAATATTTGCAAATCAATCAATATACTGCACCACATTAATAAAAGAAAGGATGAGACCCATGTGATCCTTTCAAAAGACTCAGGAAAAAAAAAATTGAGAAAGTACAGCATCCATCCATTCTTGATAAAAACTCTCAACAAAGTAGGACTAGAGGGAACATATCTCAACATCAGAAAGGCCATATATGAAAGACCCACATCTAATATAATCTTGAATGGGGAAAAACTGAGATTTTTTTTTCTGCTACAGTCAGGGACAAGACAGGGATGTCCACTTTCACCATTGTTTTTTGTTTGTTTGTTTTTTAAAGATTTATTTATTTATATTAGAGACAACATGAGAAAGGGTGGGGGTAGTGGCCAATGGAGAGGAGAGAGAGAGAATCTCAAGCAGACTCCCTCCTGAGCACAGAGCCCAACTCCAGGCTTGATTCCAGTATCCCTTGGCTAATCATCATATTAGCCAAAATTAAGAATTGGATGCTTAACCAACTGAGGCACCCAGGTGCCCATCACATCATTGTTATTTGACATAGTACTGGAAGTCCTAGTCTAAGTGATCCGAAAACAAAAAGAAATAAAAGCCAACCAATTTGGTAGTAAGAAGTCAGACTTTCACTATCTGCCAATGAAACGATTCTCTAAGTAAAAACGATGGCAACAAATTTTGCTAGAAATGATTCACAAATTCAGTAAAATCACAGGATACAAAATCAATGTACAGAAATCTGGCATTTCTAAATACCAACAATGAAGGAGCAGAAGGAGAAACCAGGGAATTGATACCATTTCCCATGACACCCAAAACCATAAGATATCTAAGAATAAATCCAACCAAAGAGGTAAAATAACTGTACTCAGAAAATTATAAAACACTTATGAAAGAAATTGAAGATGACACGAAGATATGGAAAAACATCCCATGCTCATGGATTAGAAGAACAAATGTTAAAATGTCTATACTACTCAAAACCATTTACATGTTTAATGTAATCTTTATCAAAATACCACCAGCATTTTTCAAAGAGCTAGAACAAACAATCCCAAAATGTACCCACAACTATATGGTCAACTAATCTTTGACAAAGCAAGAAAGAATACCAATAGAAAAAAGACAGTCTTTTATAATGGTGTTGAGAACGTCAGACAGCAACATGTAGATGAATGAAACTGGATCACTTATACTATACACAAAAATAAATTCAAAATGACTGAAAGACATAAATGTGAGACCAGAAACTATCAAAATCCTAGAGGAGAACACCGGCAGCAACCTTTTTGACATTGACAGCAGCAACTTTTTATTAGCGTCTCTCCAAGGCAGGAGAAACAAAGGCAAAGTTAATCTATTGGGACTTTCACCAAGAAGCTTCATTAAAGCTTCTACACAGTGAAGGAAACAACCAACAAAACTGAAAGACAGCCCATGGAATGGGAGAAGATATTTGCAAATGACATATCTGATAAAAAAAAGTTAGTATCCAAAATCTATAAAAAACTTATCAAACTCAACACCAAAAACCAAATGCAGTTAAAAAATGGGCAGAAGACGTGAATAGACATTTTACCAAAGCAGACAGCCAACAGACACATGAAAAATGCTCAACATCACTCATCATCAGGGAAATACAAATCAAAACTATAATGAGATACCACCTCACACCTGTCAGAATGGCTAGAATTAATAACACAGGAAACAACTGTTGGCGAGGATGCAGAGAAAGGGGAATGCTCTTGCACCGTAAATGCCAACTGGTGCAGCCACTCTGGAAAACAGCATGCAGATAACTCCAAAGGTTAAAATTAGAACTACCCTATGACCCCGCAATTGCACTGTGTTTACCCAAAGGATACAAAAACACTGATTCAAAGGGGGCATATGCTCCCCAATGTTTGTGACAGCATTATCAACAATAGCCAAATTGTGGAATGAGCTCAGATATCCTTTGACTGATGAATGGATAAAGAAGAGGTGGTATAGGGGTGTCTGGGTGGCTCAATTAGTTAAGGAGCTAACTCTTGGTTTTGGCTCAGGTCATGATCTTAGGGTCCTGGGATTGAGTCCTGAGTTGGGCTCTCTACTCAACAGGGATCCTCCTTAAGGATGCTCTCCCTCCCTCTTCCTCTGCCCCTTCCACCACTCATGAGTGGAGGAAGATAGAGAGTCTTTTTCTTTATTTTCATCTCTCTAAAATAAATAATCAATAATCTTTTTTTTTTTTTGAGAAGTGGGATATATATACAATGGAGTATTACTCAGCCACCAAAAAGAATGAAATTTTGCCATTCTCAAGGAAATGGATGGAGCTAGAGTACATTACGCATTACGCCAAGTGAAATTAGAAAGAGTAAGACAAATATTATGTAATCTCACTCATATGTTGAGTTTAAAAAACAAGACAGATGAATATAGGAGAAAAAAAAGAGAGAGGGAGTCAAATCATAAAAGAGATGCTTAACTACAGAGAACAAACTGAGAACTGCTGAAAGGGAGGTGGATGGGAGATGGGCTAAATGGGTCATGGGAATTAAGGAAAGGAACTTGTGATGAGCACTGGGTGTTATATGTAAGCGATGAATCACTAAATTCTGAATTCTATTCCTGAGACATACTACATTATATGTTAACTAACTAAAATTTAATTTAAAAATTGAAAGAAAAAATAAATGTCATATCTTCTTTATGAAAAATATTTTTTCAAATTTCAAAAATAAATATTCTCTATCTAATACACAAATAGGTGTCAATATTCTATAAATTAAATTACACTTTTCTCTTAACAATGAATACCAGGAATCTGTATTTTTACAGGAACAAAATATACCTATAGTATATTGGTTTTATGATACAAATATTAGCAAACATCAGGAGATGTTTAAAGAAACTAAAATACTGTTGCAAATATTAGGAATTAGAAAAAATACTTTCTATGCATGTGGGCATACAATATATAAAAATACATTACAATGTATAATACATGCATCAAATACACATTTATAATATATGCCTCTACTCTTTATAACATACACCCATTTATATGTATATTTCATTATAATATTCTGTTACATGTTATATTGTATGTTATTACATAGTATATTATATATATCTAATATATATTATACACATATATAAATGTGTCAATATTATTTATGTAATGTATATATTACACACATATATAATTATCATATATAAATGTGTATGTGTCTGTGTGTGTGTGTGTGTGTGTCTTGGGACCACTTGGTTGCTATGATTATTATCATGGTTATGGTAGTCCTTATATATATATCCATGTATATGTACCTATATCCACATATATCTATAATTTAATACATATATATCCTTATAATATTCAAAGAAATATATATTCAAATATATCTATTTGAATTTGAAAATGTTCCTATTGTTTCATGATGTTCAGAGACTCCCTAGATTTCCATTATACATCCTCAATGCAGTAGACAAAATTGAAAGGTTTTTAACATTTAACATTTATGCAGGCCATAAACAATAATATGAATTCATAAACTTAGAATCTCCAAAAGCAAAAAGTTTCATAAAACTCAGTACTCTTGGAGAGCAGTATAAACTCCAAAGTATCTTTTAAATGTCTGTAAGTGTGTGTGTGTGTGTGTATAAGATTTATTTGAGAGAGAGAAAGCACATGTGTAGGGGGAGGGGCAGAGGAAGATGGAGAGACCCAAGCAGATTCCCCACTGAGTACAGAGCCTGGTGCAGGGTTTGATCTCACAATCATAATCATGACCTGAGCTGAAATCAAGAGTTGGTTGCTTAACCAACAGACTTACCCAGGCACCCTGTAAGTCTGTGTTTTTGATCTTTTTCAAATAAAATTAAAGCAAAGACAAAACTATTAAAGGAAAAGAAAAAAAAATTCTCTCTACAGTAAGCATCATGATTTTTCTACTCAAAATAGTTTTTTTTTCTAGTATCTTTAGAATTGTCACACCTAAGATAAATTGAAGTCAGAAAAACAGAATATTCAATAAAGAACAGCAAGATAAATATAACAAAATTGAACTCTGGACAAAAGAATACAAGTTTACCATTTTCAAAAGAAAACAAGACACTAAAGTTTAGATAGGTGATCTAAGAAGATTTTAAAGAAACTATGGCATATTGATAGTTCTTTTGAATGCAAAATTAAACACCACTAAATATCAATATTTGTTCATACAACAAATTTGATGATAAAGACAACTTTGTGATTCCAAATTCACATGTTACTCTAGTCCCTCACTCAGTTTCAATGGACCCACTTATTGTGTTTAAGTTAAGCACACATTTAGGGGCACTTGTGTGGCACATTTGTTAAGCGTGTGCCTTCGGCTCAGGTCATGATCTCAGGGTCCTGTAACAGAGCTCTGCATCTGGCTCCCTGCTTTGCAGGAAGCCTGCTTCTCCCTCTCCCACTCCCTGTGCTTGTGTTCTCTCTCTCCCACTCCCTGTGCTTGTGTTCTCTCTCTCACTGTGTGTGTGTGTATGTCACTCTCTGTGTCAAATAAATAAATAAAATCTTTTTTAAAATGCACACCTTTATACATGAAAAGAAGTCTCTTCATGGTAATATTCACATTTTGTCATACTCGAAATACATAATGTATTATGAAGATGAATGATATGGCTATTGTTATGATAACAATAAATGCTCCTTTCAAGGACACAGTTGATTTTTTTTAATTTTAATATAGATGACACACAATATTTAGCTTGAGGTGTACAACATAACAATCTGAGAAGTTTATAATTATGCTATGTTCACCACAAGGGACATATATTGTCTTTTACATAAAGACAGTAGATGATTTTCTAGAAGTCACAAGATATGGTCTCTGTGTAGAAGCAGTTTTATATATATATGCAAACTTTTATGAATATATTGTTGCTTAGGGAGCAGAAAAACTTTATCCATTTATCCATATGACCAAAATACCAAGCAAATTGAAGAGGAAATATTATATATATAAAATCATCAGATCTATAGCAATGTGATACTGGAGAGCTGTGGTCAGACCACTACATTTTTCAGTAAGGTGAATCCAAGCTTTGAACTTCCACGGGCATCCTGACACTTATTTTTTTCTTTTTTTCTCCTTCCCTAGATGATTCTCTTGAGAAGATAAATAAAGAAAAAGAAAGAAGTGAACAACATGGGGAAGGAGAGATGGCAGGTCCATTGGGACAAATCTGAGAAAATTTTACTGCCTGCCTCCAAGTACAAGGGCATGCTTTTTAAAGGGCCTGCCCTAGGGAATTGAGTGAGCAAAGTGTCCTGATGAGGATTTATCTGCAGGGTCTTGGAAAGGTCAAAACTACCTTGGTGCTTTTGAGGACAGTCCTGAAAAACTGGTTAGACTTGCAGTCAAATAATGAGACAAATCTTAGGTCTTCAAGTGCAAGACGAGGAAACAAGGGGCCATGGAAGTGAGTGAATAAAATAGTGGGTAGTTACGTTAGGGGGGTAAAATTTTTTGCTGCAGAAAAATTATCTGTCCAAGTATAAAGTATTACATTATATTCTTGGTGCTATTTTTCAAATGTAAATTGTTCTGTATGTTTTTAAAAAATTAAGGAAGTTTGAATAAATTATACTACCAAAACTATGAGGCAATCTTACAGTTGGCTTATATAAACATAATATGTAGTCTTCATCGTTGTGTAGGGAGAGATGACTTGCTTAAAAACCCAGGTGTGCCCCATGTCTTTACAGCTTTTGTCATTCTGAACAGTGATATACAGTGTCTCTGTTGCAGTTTTATGCTCTTAAATTTTGTTATGAATGAGCTTAAGAAATTTTTTACATGTTTAAGGAACATTTATGTTTTTCTATGAACTGTATTTTCACAACTTTTTTCCATTCTTCAAATGTATTTGGGGCATTTTTTTTTCTTCATCTTTCCCACTTTTCATGTAAGGGAGGTTATATTAGTTTGTTAAGGCTACCATAATAAATTACAATAGATGGGTAACTTAAACAACAGAAATTTGTTTTCCAGCTGTTCTGGAGGCTAGAAGTCCAAGGTCAGTTTTGGTAAATTTAGTTTCTTCTGGAGCCTCTTTCCTTGGTTTGTAGATCATCGCCTTCTCCCTATGACCCCAATGGACTTTTTCCTGTGTGTGGGTATCCGTGGTATCTCTATATGTCCTAATCTCTTCTTATATGGAAATCAGTCAGATCTACATAAATGGCTTCATTTCAACTTAATCACCTCCTTAAAACCCTATATCCAAATCAGCATCATCATCATTATTATCATCATCATCATTTTCTCAAGTACTGGGGGTTAAGTCTTAGCTATGAATATTTAGGAGAAGATTCATTAAGACTTAACCCCCAGTACTTGAGAAAATTATTATAATTATTATTATTGTTACTATTAGGACATAGGGTTTTATCCTATAACAATGATTAATCCTTTATCTTGCTAATGCCATTTTATAATAACTATTTATCTCTGATACTGCTTATACTCCTCCCTAAAAAGTATGTCCTCCATGTTGCTTATCAGATATTTTTCATTTGTTTATTTTTAATATAGTTCAATTCTATCAAGATATTTTACTATAGCTTTTGCATTTTGAGTGAAAAATTTCTTCTACTCCAATATTTTAAATGAATTTACCTATATTCAGCTTTGTTTTATTCTAATTTTATTATTTACATTTAAATATTCAATTCTTTTGGTGCTTATTTTGGCATATGGTGTGACATAGATCCAAAATTTTTCAATGTTTTTTGTAAAAAACATAAATGTTCCTTAAACGTATGAAAAGTTTCTTAAGCTCATTTTTCGATAGCTACAGTTCTCACAAGATAGTTGCTTTAAATTGATCTTCATCTCAGTGATTCAAATGCAAAAATTTAAATCTCAGTAGTTATTTTTTCTCTTTCTGGATTTGTATTCGATTTTATTAGTCTGTCTACTCAAGAACCAGTATCATAGGAGTGATTTCTAAAAATGACTGTCTTATGACTAGAAATTAAAAAACTAGCATGAAACTTTCATAGTGTCATCTTTGACTATATCCTCAATATTATTGTACTCCATTGTTTCTTGTATTTCATACACCAGCAATGAGCAAATGTTTCCATTCCCCTGCATGTTTTTATATCCTTGTGTGTATCTGTTTATGTTGTTTCCTTTCTGCCTTTCTTTTACTAGCAAACTCCTCTTCTTTCCCATGGCTCAAGTGTTATGTCTGGGACATTCCCCATGTGAGTGTTACTTCCTCTTATCCTTGGGTACTTGGTGCCGCTGTCCCCAATGTATAATTTGTTATGAAGTGGAAGGTTGTTCACATGTGGTCAGTCTATTGCATGGGAATCATATGTGATTTATTCTTATTTCCCCAGTGCCTAAACCATAGTCTATCTGGAGGAGGCAATCAATATATATTTGCCCAATGAATGAAATAAATACCCTGTGAAATAACATCTTTTTAAAAATGTTTATCAGTACTAAATGAGAACATTAATGACTAATTTCAGGATTAGGAGTCTTATGGTACCAAGCAGTTTGAACTTAATATTTTTGAGATTTATTAAAAATTCAAGGATTCTATAAATTTCATCCTTGTTCTTAGCTGTCTCAGTATCTCTTGATTTTGCTGGAACAGTGGAGTTAAACCCAGTGGAACCTTCCAGACGTGCCCTTAGGCTGAAGGTGGTTATTCATCCTGCTTTCCTTTCTTGGCAAAAATAATTCTTTCTAGCTAGGAAGTTTCTTCTTGGGTTGATGCAGGCAAAATGAAGTTCTCTTCCTTCTCTTCTTGTGCAATTATTTCCATTTTTTTCCCATGGTGCTGCTAAAATTTCTAAATAGACTTTAGAGGTCTCCTAGAGCTGTCCAATAATTGATCTTTGTGGAGAGATGAGAAAGATGGATTCTCTTACATTGCCATTTTTCTCATGATCTCAATTTCAGGATATTCTATAATATATTAATTTATATGTATGCTTCATAATAAATTACATAAAATTATTTTTGCTCTCTCCTGCTATAAGAAGTTTTCTACATATGTCAATATTAATAAAAATATTTGTGAACATTTCTAATTTAAGTATTTTATTTCAATGATAGCTTTTTGTAAACAAAATGTGACACCTAGGAAGATGTCATGTGTTTAAATATTTTAAGTGACATTTTTAAAAGCATGGTTGTAAGTTTATAGTTATAAGTTCGTTTCTCTCAGTATAAAGACATAAAGTGATTGTTAGTTTTATATTTCATATTTATGTATTATATTTATTTATAATCTATATAATTCATCAGAATTATTTCAATCTTTATTTCAACTCAATAAATTATTTGATTATAAGACATCTCTAACATGAGGATGACTCTTATTTGCTTTAATAATCTAATTAGAAAACTGTATCAGATATAACTATGAAATAGATATACTAAAATGAGCAGAAAGATGAAAAATTCATCAATTTAATTTCATAATTTATCTGTTGATTCAGGTTTATAAATATACATAATGATCATATGCAACAAGTGCATTTTATATTTTTCTGTGCTACAGTGCTTTAAAAATAAAGGTATATCTTCATAGATATTACCTATGTGGATGATTATAGCATGACCAGGAAATATTAAAGAAATCTTGGTCTAGGGGAAACCAAGTCATATTAATTGATACTACAAAATTTAGAAATGCTGAAGAAATAATGCATCTTCTTTTCAAAAACATCCATCATAATTACAATACATTGTTTGGAAAGTTTTTTACCTCACAAATCAAGTTTTAAGAATAATTAGCTATTTACCAATGAGGTAGAATTTTAAAACATGTGGCATTATACATTTTGTTTTAGATACAATTATGCAGGTTTAGAAATAAACAACAATGCCAAGAATCTGATGTGGGAGATTAAAGAGAATTAACAAGCAAGACCCATTTCCATTGCACAAAAAGAAAAAACTAGGAAACTAATCGACTTTTTCACTGTTGAATAGAAAGCGTGTCACATTTTCTAAAGCTCCTTGCTACATTTGGTACAGTAATCTCCATCAAGGGGCAAATTGGCTTTCCTTTTACAGACCATTACCAGCCACAATTCAGCCAATGGGACTTGAGACAAAATACTTCTAGAACAGTTTTTGAATTCTGACTTTGATTTGTGTCGACATTATAAAAGACCTGAGCAAAAAGTTACTAGATAAATAGTGCTTCTTTATCTGTGTTTTCTCTTTGTGCCTGCAATTTAAAAAATTCTGAATAAATGAAATCATTACTTTAGGAGAATTATTTATTTTAAAGACATGAAGACGTACCTCATATTTTCTCCGTGCAAAGGTAAATAATCTCAAAATAGGGTTTTGTGTTTTTTTTAAACATGATTATTGAGAAAATAAGTTCCAGAATTATAATTAATTTGAAAACGAATTGCCATTAGAATATAAAAATCAATTTAATTTTGAAATAAAAACTTTCAGTAAATTTTACTTTCTGAAGGAAATAAGCAATGTAAGTGCAAAGCTACATTACGATTATTCTGTATTTATAATATCTTAATATGTTTTTGATACTCATTTATGTAAGGAAATAAAAGGTTATTTAAAATATCAATTTATTTATTAATGACTTCTGAATTTATGTCTCCAGACTTGATATTTCTAATGTGCATCAAACTCAGATTTCAAACTGCTTACTTGTTAACACAGTATGGGATGTCCACAGATAGAATTTAACATAACTGTGGCAGTAGCCTTGATCTCTCCAGTACACTCATTCTCAAATATCCAGAATAGGTCCCTCAGGCTTTTTGTTTGTTTTGTTTTGGTTCGGTGTTGGTTTTGGTTTTGTTTGTAGTCTGCTTGCTTAAGTTCAAAACTTATGACTCATTTCTTGTTCTTTTCCACAATGGTCAAATCAAATCCATTACTTAGTCCTCTTAATATCCCAATGTCTTTAACTCTTCTGAATCTTCACTATAATCCCATACCAGGCCATTGTTATTTATCTGAATCATTAAAATTGTCTCAAGAGTTTCCTTATTCCAAATTCTTTCTCCAACAATAAGTCTATTTTCATCCAGTTGGATTGATTAAAAAATAAAAATTGGCCTATGACAGTCCCAAGATGAAAACTTCTACTTCTCTACTCATTGCTTTTTGAAAAAACATCCATATTCCTACTGCCTATTTTTCTTAATTTACTGCTATCCCTCATTCACTAAGTTATAGTCATATTTCCTTTCTCTTCCAATACACCAAAACTCTTCTCACATTTGCTTAGGTACACACACTTTGACTCTGCCCAAACGTAGGTGACTAGACGCTCACTATTCAATGTCATTTTCTCAGTGAAAGCTTTAAAGACAACCCAATCTAAGTCAATCTTTCCTTCTGGTGACACATATCAATCATACTTTAATTTCCTTCATAGCATGTTTGAGAGTCTGAAATTATCTTGTTTATGCATATTTTAATGTACTTATAAATGTCTACTCTTTCTATAAGACAAGATTCAAAAGACCAGTTTGACATATACAAAGTATAGAAATATTAGATGGTATGCAAAAGGCATTCCTTATTT
The DNA here is from genome assembly GCF_022355385.1 of Mustela nigripes. Classification (NCBI taxonomy): domain Eukaryota; kingdom Metazoa; phylum Chordata; class Mammalia; order Carnivora; family Mustelidae; genus Mustela; species Mustela nigripes. The sequence goes on along the minus strand of NC_081571.1, from coordinate 43,913,717 downwards.
TTCAAATAAATTAATGAATATTTCATAAGTACTTGCTCAATATGTACATAATGTTGGGTATATGAAGCTACAGAAGTAGAGAACTTGTTTAAAATTTATTTAAAATCAAGATGATAAATAACCTAAAGTTAAACAAACAAAAAAAGTAGAAACCATTATAGTAGATATAAATAATTTATCAATCCATATGTGGGGTGATTATAGTAATGAAGTATTGACACTGGATTCAACCAATAGCCGAAAGGAAGAGATTAGAATGTTCTTAATAAGAAGTTTATGCACTCAACCCCCAATTTATCAAGTTGTATATGTCAAACACATACAACTTTTTACATGTCAATCATACTCAGTAAAGTGGCTTAAAAGAGAAAATGAAAGCTACACAGTCAAGAAAGCATACAAAATAAAGAGAATTTTAAGGGAAAAAATAAGGGATTTAGAAACTAATTAAAGGTTTTTCACAGAGAAGGATGAGCGAAAAAAATAAGCCCATTTTTGGGTGACAGATAAATGGTGGTTTTGTAGATAATAACAGAGAAATTGGGAAGGAATTATCCATGGATAATCCTTAAACCTAATTTTAGCAGTTGGTATCAACTAACTCTTTTACCAAGCTTCTGAAAGTAAAACCATTGAGGAGATTTGAGTTTCACATACCTTCTCCCTTGCCAAGTATTTCTGGAATGATAGCAATCAGTGAAAGATATTTGTATGGGAAAGGCACATAATCCAAGTTTTCTTCTCTCTAGTGAGACATTTTCTTGCAGGTGGGTAGTCTACAAGGTCAGTTACTGCAGGTGACCTATCATCGTCTAGATGCAGAATTTCAAAGACAGCTTTAAAGCTTTTGTAAATGTCACATGCCTAGTGTGGAAATAAAAAGATAAAGAGACAGATTACTGAAACTGTTATTGTTCTTTTAAATGTTTACTTTGACAAAATATCCAACACAGAAAGGTTACCAGAATAATACAAAGAATTCTAACTTTAACTTCACTCAACTTCCCCAAATGTCAACGTTTTACTAGTTTTGCTTTATCTTTCGCTCACTTTTTGTATATTTTAAATTGGAAAACATTACTTCATTTCATCTCTAAATACTGAAACATGTATTTCCTAAACAAAAATATTTTCTTACATAATCATAGAAAAGTTATACAGAAACTATTGTCCATAGCATTTATTCAGATTTCCATTTTCTTAGTAATGTTACAGTAAAGAAAATCCTAGATCGTGCTGCTTCTCAATAATCTCCTTTAATAAGGAATAAATTCTCAGTTTTGCTTTTACTTTTATGGCATTTATAATTTTGAAGAATACAGAGAAATTATTTTGTAGAATGCTTAGCAATGTGGGTTTGTTTGATGTTTCTCCATGATTAAATTTATGTTATGCATTTAACAACAGGAATGTCACAGAAATTATGCTTTTTTTCCCTCAGTGAATTAGATCATAAGGCACATTATGTCAATTTTGTCCCATTGTAATTAATATAAGTTCATATGTTGAGACCAGGTAAATAATCCATTACTTTTCAAAATATTACCCAATAGTTTTATCATCAATTGTTAGTTTTTGCTTATATCAATTATTATGGTTGTTTCAGTCAGTTTATAATGTCACTACATCTCCCAAATTTATACCTCAACTTTATAGTGCAAGACAAAACATTCCTTCTCTTTTGCTTGTTTATATCAAATGTGTGTTCATTTATCCTTATTCTATTCAGTGGGTTTTAGTGGGTTTGTACTATGTAGAATGGGCTCTAGTTGAAAATAAATCTTTGTTGTTAAGCTGCCCAGTCTATGGTATAGTATTTTGTTTTGGCAGCTTGAGCTAATTTATACATTTTCATAGGTACTCCAATAGAAGTTGGGATCATTTTTTTTAAATATCAATATTAGAGATTGCATATTTTTAGATGACCTACCTACTGGACTATTCTCTGGTTGACTCTGATGTCAAGCATACCATTGATTTATTTCATACTTCATACTTGTCTCAAGTATATAGCCCTAGGGACTGACACATGCTTTTTAGCTTCTCTAGGATATTTGGATGAGTTTACATACTTACTTTCCCTCTTAGAAAAGAGCAAGGTCTATGTCACTCCTCACCTTGCATATGATTTATCCTCTTTTAAGAAGCAAATTATAGTGAATCTTTCCCTACCAATCCAAACTATGACTATTCTTATTCTCATTAAAAACAAACAAACAAAAAACCTAGAAGTCATATTGTTTCAATTATTTGCTCAAAATGAGACCGTTATTAAGTGAAGAAAAGTAGATTGAACCAAAGTATGACTTGACATCAAGTCCCATGTATTTTTCTTATACCATATTGCCTTTTAAAGAGTGTTATTATTTGGGGGAAAATTCTATTTTGTCTTCAGGTTTATTTTTACCCAAGACAAATTTAATTAAAAAGAATACTCATGTTCTCCTTATTTAAAATAAATTCAGGGAAACAATAAAAAGGTATATAAATCTAATTCACTATTCTCAAATATTTTAATTTTGTTTTTTCTCACCTGTTATTATTATTCACATTGTATTTTCACCTTTCACCTAATATAACTGTGACCCTAAATTGCCTTTAGCATTGTAAGCTCAAATGTCCTTTATAATTGTAAGATTTTTAGCTTTCTTTAATATACAGAATAATGATCCTCTTATAATGTTACTGTGCTTTTGTAGATACACGTTCAGACATTCTTTACTCTAAAAACTTCTCTTATCCAGCAGTATTTCATACACTGGAATGTTAATTTGAATTGAGAAAAGGTAAGTAATTATTTAAAGATTAATGCAAAAATATAGATACTGATGACCTTAAAAATACTTAGTATTAGAATCTAAATGCACAAGAAACTGTAATCCCTAAATACCTGGAGACAGTGAAAAGAGACATCAAGTAGGATTTCATGAGTATATGATGAAACTTCAGGTGGGTAAAATAAAATTTTAAAAATTATTAATGCATTCAGTAAGGATACACTGATGGGCTCTTTAAAGCCTTAACATGTAGAGATTTATAATCTGTGTGGTTCACTTTGGTTAACAGTGGAGCCATGTATCAAGAGATGACTATCTCAAGAACTTGCTGTCCCAGACTTTGTTCAGCAACTCCAGGCTGTGATAACCGCCTGTGATAACCGATAAAAGAGGCAATCCATAGCGCTGTCATGACTGTAACCCATTCCTACTTCCATTGGAGCTTTCTAACCTTAATTACAAAAAGTCAAGGATGGGACACCTGAGTGGCTCAGCTGGATAAGTGTCTATCTTTGGCTCAGGTCATCGAAAAGTCTGGTGTGGAATGCCTGGGTAGCTGAGTTGGTTAAGTGTTTGCCTTTGGCTCAGGCATGTTCAGGTCCTGATATGGAGTCCTGCATTGAACTTCTTGCTTAGCAGGGACCCTTCTTCTCCCTCTTCCAGCCACTCCCGCTGCTTGTGTTCTCTCTCCCTCTGACAAATAAATAAAATCTTTAAAAAAAAGTCACAGGTGACACACACACATGTATGTTTTAAAATATATAAAATAAAAAATATATAAAATGTATAAAACATATATACATATGCACATATATGCAATACATATAATCATATATACTTAATACAAAAGGCTGATTGCTATCATATTCACAAAGATTTATTAAAGGATTTTGTAGCAGACTCCACCATTTGTTCATACCATAGTAAGTCACCTACTTTCATAGTTAATTAAACCTTGATGTTATTTATATATCTGACAGAAATGTATGCATAGGGAAACCAATCATAGTTGCAGTTCTTTTTTTTTTCCATTTTATTTTATTTTGTTTCTTTTCAATGTTCCAAAATTCATTGTTTATGCACCACACCCAGGGCTCCAAGCAAAATGTCCCCTCCTTAATAACCACTACCAGGCTTACCTAACCCCCCACCCGCCTCCCCTCTAAAACCCTCAGTTTGTTTCTCAGAGTCCACAGTATCTCATGGTTTGTCTCACTCCCTGATTTCCCCCAACTCCCTTCTCCTCTCCATCTCCCCACGTCCTCCATGTTATTCCTTATGCTCCACAAGTAAGTGAAACCATATGATACTTGATTCTCTCTGCTTAATTTATTTCACTCAGCATAATCTCTTTCAGTCTCATCCATGTTGATAGAAAAGTTGGGTATTCATCCTTTCTGATGGAGGCATAATATTCCATTGTATATATGACTATATCTTCTTTATCCACTAGTATGTTGAAGGGTATCTTGGTTCTTTCCATAGTTTGGTGACTGTGGCCATTGCTGCTATGAACACTGGGGTACAGATGGACCTTCTTTTCACTACATCTGTATCTTTGAGGTAAATACCCAGTAGTGCAATTGCAGGATCATGGGGTAGGTCTATTTTTAATTTCTTCAGGAATCTTTTTTTCCCTTGTTCATTTGTTTTGTTTCTTAAATTCCACATATGATCATATGGTATTTGTCTTTCTCTGACAGACTTATTTAGCTTAGCATTATATTCTCTAGCTCCATCTATGGTGTTGCAAATGACAAAATTTCACACTTTGTATGGCTGAATGAAATTCTTATATATAGACCTCTTCTTTATCCATTCATATATAGATGGACATGTGTGTTGTTTCCATAGTTTTACTCTTGTTGATAATGCTACAATAAACATAGGAATGTATATATGTTTTCAAATTAGTGTTTTTTTGTCCCCACCCCCTCTGGTAAGTACCCAGTGGTTCAATTACTGGATTGTAAGATAGTCCTATTTTTAACTTTTTGAAGAACCTCAACAATTTTCCACAGTGGCTGCAAAAATTTTCATTCCCACTTACAGTGCATAAGAGTTCTTTTTTCTCTATGTCCTTGCCAACACTTACTGTTTCTTATGTTTTTGATTTTAGACATTCTGACAGGTATGAGGTGCAAGGCATTGTAGTTTTGATTTGTATTTCCCTGATGATGAATGATGTTGAGCATCTTTTCATGTGTCAATTGGCCATCTGACATCTTCTTTGGAGAAATGTCTGTTGGTGTGTTCTGCCCATTTTTTAATTGGATTATTTGGGTTTTGGGTGTTGAATTTTATAAGGACTTTGTATATTTTGAATTCTAACCCTTTATCAGATATGCCACTTGTGAATATATTCTCCAATTCAGTTGGTTGTCTTTTAGTTCTGTTGATTGTTTCCTTTGTTGTGCAGAAGCTTTTTATTTTGATATACTCCCAATATTCATTTTTGTTTTTGTTTCCTTGCCTCAGGAGACATTATCTAAAAAAATGTTGGTATGGCCAATGTCAGAATAATTACTGTCTGTGCTCTCTTCAAGTATTTTTATGGTTTCAGGGCTCACATTTAGGTCTTTAATATGTTTTGTATTTATTTCCATGTATGGTGCAAGAAAGTGGTCCAGCTTCATTCTTTTGCATGTAACTGTCCAATTTTCCCTTTGTGTATTCTTTGCTCTTCTGTCAAAGATTAGTTGACCAGATAATCATGGATTTGTTTCTAGGCTTTCTATCCTGTTTCCACTGATCTAGGTATCTATTTTTGCCAATAGCATTCTGTTCTAATTTGAAACCTGAAATTGTGATGACTCCAGTTTTGTTTTCTTTTTCAAGATCGGTTTGGATATCCAGTGTGTTCCCCACAAATTTTAGGACTATTTGTTCTAGTTCTGTGAAAAATGCTATTGGTATTTTTAAAGAAATTATATTATATCTGTAGATTGCTTTGGGTAATATGGACATTTTAATATTTGTTCTTCTAATCCATGAAAATGAAATATCTTTCCATTTATGTGTGTCCTCTTCAATTTCTTTTATCAATGTCTTATAGTTTTCAGAGTAGAGGTCTCACCACCTTAGTTAAGTGTTATTCATTCCTAGGCATTTTATTAGGTTTGGTATATTGGTCTGTAGTTGTTTTTGTTTGTTTGTTTGTTTTGTTTTGTATTATCTTTATGTGGTTTTGACATCTGGCTAATGCAGGCATAGTAGAATGATAAACTAGGTTTTTAAAAACAACAAAAAGTTTATTTTCAAACTGTTGTGGAAGTTAGAAGTCCAAAGTCAGGGTGTTGGCAGGGCCATACTCTCCCTGAAGTTGTAGGGGAGAGTCTCTTCATGCCTTGTCAGTTCCAGTAAACCCATATGTTTTTTAGTTTGTGGTAGCCTAACTCCAATCTATGTCCCTATATTCACATGGCTATCTTGCTCTGGTGTGTGTCTAAATGTCTATGTTCTTGTAAGAATACCAGTTATAGTGGATTAAAGCCACATGAACTCCAGTATGACCTCATTTTAAATGATTACATTCCAATGAACTCATTTCTAAATAAGATCACATTCTGCAGCACCAGAAGAAAGGACTTCAGTGTATCCTTTTTGGGAGAAACAACACGTAAAAGCTAAGTTACCCTCTTTTTACTAATAGTCTATAGAATTGTAGACATGCTTTTTATTTTCTGTACTCATTTGCAAGTCCCTGGAGCTCATCAGTTTTCTTTGGAGGAGCAATATCTTTAGTCTCATTTTTCTAAGACTCTTGTTATGGTTAAAATACTAGCTGAGAGTCAATCAAATCAAATCAGAGATTTAACAAAGGACTTCATGATCAGACTTTAGACTTGGAAAATTCCATGAAGCTGATATTTCAGCAACAATTGACACTATATTTTGTCTTTAATTGTTGGCTATCAGTAATAATTTTATCCTTCAATCTTGAAAGTCCCATAATTCTCCTGTTTTCTCCTCATTTGTGTTTGCCAATGGCAATAATTTTTCAGTTCATCTCTTACTTGTAGTACCTTATTAAATTCAGCCCATCTCGGGCAAGTACACTAAATCCACAAGTTCATTTGATGTATAACTTTCTTCCACATTTCTACTTTTTTTTTCTACTTTTGATAGTGCTATCAAATGTTTCTCCATTGGATAACACATCTCGTCATTTTTCTAAATTCCAAAATTGTGCCTTCTGTTATATTTTGTATATTATTAAAATTTTACTATGCTCTGGCAAAACGACAACAACAATACAAACTCAGCTTACTTACAAGAACAAAACTCTATTCTTTGTTTTTGTTACATGTTGGCTAGTGTCAGCTATGGTTCAGCTTCATGTGTCTTTCTGATGAAAGGTTAGCTTATATCTTGACCTACAGTCCTTGCAATAGAGAGGAAAGCAAAGGGTGTCGCCAGGCAGAGGTGCAGTGGTACTTAAAATTTCTACTGGGACAAACAATTGATCATTTTGCTCATTTCCATTAACCAAAGCAAGTCATATTTCTAAATCTGGTAACAGTCAATGAGTTTGAGGATTTTATTGATCACAAATGAACACAGCAATAACTTAAAAGATGAAGATGTATAATTCTTTTACATGGGGTCAGTGAATTTGAAATAATAATAAACTATATAATAGTCAAGGGAATTGTACATTGAATGGGGAGTGAGGTTATAGAGGTCAGGAAAATAATTGTCTCTTCAAGAAATTTGGCTGAAAGGGAAGAAAAGCAATGTAAAGGATCATGGGTGAGTGTGCTATATATGCATTTGTAATCATTTTAGTTATTGAGTTGCTTTGCATAGTTCTAAAAAGAGAATAGGAAGGTGTATTTTTACAGATTGATAAGTAAGGGAGGGGGGCACTCATTTTACTTAGGAAAAGGAATAAGGATAATTGTTGTTATGTAAAGGATTTCATAGGAGGGATGTGTATTTATTTATTTATTTATTTTTTTAGGGATGTGTATTTAGGTGAGAAAATTAAGACTGATGTCTCATGATTTTCCTCTACATTATGTAATAATGCCATCTACTTAGAGTAAATAAAATAAAGGTGTGGCTTAATTATTTGGAGGTAATAAAAGAAATAAATAAAGATATGCAAAGCAAGTAGGAGGATGGATATATGGCACTATAGGGCACTAGGGACCCCACTTCAAAGCTGTAGAACTTGAAATTGTAGGGGTGTCAATTGGTACAACACTGTGGCTTCATCAACAACCTCAACAGATACATTATAGAAATAAAGAAGGTACCAATGGTTTTAAAAAAGAAAGTTATTGAATAAAATTGGAAGACATAAAACATAAGTGAAGAACATATACTTGGAGGACAATTTAAGAGGTAGAAGAACAGGAGGGAATTGAAGCTGTAAGTTGTGTCTCAGAGAAAGAAAGATATTTTCCTTTTGATACACAAGAGCAGAGAAGAGTGGAAGATAAGAGTGGGCAATTTTTTAGAATTTCTACATCGCAAATTTTTGGAACAGTTAAAGCAGGAAAGATGCACTAAATGGGATTAATTAAGGAATGGTATAACACTTTGGCAAACTCATTATCACCCCAAGACTCAGAATTTTATTTTATAATTGTGTTTATACAAAACTGGAAATATCAAATAGGAAATATTATATAGTTGTTTTTTTTTCCAAACCAGTGGCTCTGTGTGTGTGTGTGCGTGTGTGTGTGTGTATGCAAAATCTACATTAGATACAGAAAAGAAATATCCATCTTTCCATATTTTCTTGTATTCAGATAATACACATGTATAACTATAAATGTATATATAAGTTCTAGGGGTTGGTAATTGTTCTGATTCACAAATAACTTTGGAAACATTTACAAGAACTCTAAACTGACAATAAAAATAAAACAAGAAAAAAATTCTACAAAGAAACTTCCTCTATAAGTTTTATACTTTTGTAGTCAGTTTGGCAGTTCATCTGCTCTTTTACTTTTTTCTGTTAAGATATAAATTCTACTGTTAACTTGAGTGATCTCTTGTGTCTTATTCATTTTCTTCAAATTAATGTGTGTGTGTGTGTACATGAGGTATATAAAGAGTATGATTTCACAGTGTACACTAAATTCTAAGCTTTTTAGGTGTCATTTTTCAGGATTTTCTTTTAAATATTAGACAATTATATATTATCTACAGAAACAATTCCAAAAAGTAAATTAAAGGTTGTGATTTAACGCTTTGATGTTTTTCTTCACATCTGATGGAATAATGTGTTTCTAAATTTTTTCCTAGGCGTTTCTACTCTGTTTTCCCCATGGTATTCTAGTTTTCCTTCAAACATACCTCTAGTGAATAGGAAACAAATTAAAGACTAATGGTTTGGACACCAGCCAACCAGCCATGGTATATTTCTTAAATGAAAAATGTGCATCAGAATCCAATGCCTGTCCCTTGTCTTTTTATGAAAAAAGGTGAAAATATTTAATTCATTCCAGGAAACATAAACCTATCTTATATTTTCTTCATAAAAATTTGTATTTTTAAAAATAGTCACAGAGAATTTTTGCATTTAATTAATTGCACAGAGTTTGCTGTGAAGGTGGCTAGAATTTCCTTACTATGAAGAGGTGAAAAACACATATTCAACATTATAACTATAAATGTCCTAAAGCCTTTGATTTTTCTCATTATCTAAGTAAACTTCTACTCAAAAGTAAAGATAATAATTTTGGTTTATTTCATTAGGTATTATTTGAGTATCAGGTTAGTTTTTCAAAATTCCTTCTATTTTTAAATTCCTATTTAAAATCTGTCCAAATGCACCTTATGAAATATATAAACTTAATTTTATAAAATGACATTGAGTGAGAGAAGTCAGACACAAAAAATGCATACTGTATGATTTCAATTATTAAGGTTCAAGAACAGACAAAATGAATGTGTGATATGATAAGTCAAAAGAATGGTAACTGTGAGGAGACAGGAGGCTACTTGATAGTGAACAAAGAGAATTTCTGGGAATGCTGGTCCTGTTCTATTTCTTGACTTTGGTGTCATTACAAGGGTGTGTGTGCTCACTTTGGAATAATCCAGTCAGCTATACCCTTAAGAATTGTGTATATTCTGGTAAGGGCTTTAATAAAGCGTTTAAAAAATCAATTGACAGAAAAATACTAAAAGAAAACATGTAAACTTATTTAAAGATATAATTGAATAAATGGTGATCACTTAAAAAAATAATTGCTTATGTTTTCAAAATTAACTTTGTGAATAAAATACATGATTAACACCACTCATAAATCATATACTGTATCAATATTTGCCATAATTAAAAGCTCTTATGGAAAGAAATTGTAAAGAAGATAAAATAACATATCTTTCAAAGTTATTATGTTATTAAGTTTATGTTATCTGCAACATAATATTCTCAAATTTTAAGTGTAATATTGAATAGCCAAATATTTCACTTATCTCCTTTCTATCTATATCTAATGATAGATAATGACTATCATTAGTGACTAAAAAGCTATCATCTATCACCTATTAACAATGTCAACCTTTAGCATTCAGAAGCAGACATGAAAATCTTTCGGAAAAAAAATAATTTGTTGCTTAGTTTCATAGGTATGAATAGGATCTCCTCCATCAGTGCATCATTAGAAGAGGAAATTTTTTGAAACTTTCCGTCACCATCAATTTACTTATACAATGCAAATGGTTGTCAATTGAATCTATTAATAAAAAGATAGTAATGAAATCAAAGATAAAATATGTGCTCTAGTCTTTAAGTGTGACCATTACTGAGTTATACCCAATTTAGTGTTATTATTATTTCTTATCCTAGTATTTTTCTTAGGTGATATTTATTATGTATATGAATCAATTTCTTTATGGCAACTTCTGATGTTTATCTTAATATATTTGATCCATATAAAACCATAAGAGTTTGTCTAGGAAAAGAGGTGGTAACTTAACAGAAATAGATATAGATACAATATAAATTTTAAAAACTTTAATGCTCATAATTTTCAAAGATGTTATTATATAAATATCATGAGGTGTTTATTATGGGTACATAAAATCATACCCTGAACACAGGAAAATAAAATTATGTTTAGCAATATAGTATACATTTGAAGAAAACAAAAATATAGCAGAAAAAGTACATCCCTAATATTAGAAGTTATTCTAGCAACAGTATAATTCTGTGAGTAAATTTATTCATGGTAGCTACTTGATAGTCATTTTCCTTCACTTTTTATTTTGAAAAATTTTCACAATGACTACAAAGTAACAAATATAATAAAAAGCTCAAAAATATTTTACTCTTTATCTAAATTCTCCAATTGTTAATATTATATCAATACTGCCTCATTCTTTGCTCTCATGTATTTGTGTGTATGCAGGTATGATGTCCCATTATAGCTAAATAATTAAATGTTTATTTCTTAAAAGAAGGGTATTCTGCTCTATAGCATAACCCTGTAAAATAGGAAAATTGATATTGGTAAATACTACCATATTTAGATCAAATGAATCCAATCCATGGTCAGGAGTATCATTTGTTTGCCATATCTCTTGAATCAATCAATCTAAAACTATTCCTCAGTCTTTTAAAATCCTAAAATCCATTCTTGTCTTTTAGAATCCTAACTTTTTAGGGGTACCTGGCTGGCTCAGTCAGCAGAGCATTGATTCTTCATCTTGAGATTGTGGAGGTCAAACCCCACATTGGGTATACAGATTATGAGAGAAGAAAAGAAAAGAAGAAAGAAGGAGAGAGGAAGGAAGGAAGAAAGGAGAAAGAAACAAAGAAAGAGGGGAAGAAAGAAAGAAACTCTTAAAAAATGGGGTCCCTGTTGGCTCAGTCAGAAGAGCTTGCAACTTGACCTCAGGATCATGAGTTTAAATCCCACATGGGGTGTAGAGATTACTTAAAACAAAACAAAAAATACCTTAAAATCTTAATTTTTTCTTTAAAATTATAAGCCTATTATTTTGTAGAATATTCCTCAATTTGGGATTACCTAACATTTCATGATTATTTAGGTTATATATATTTAGCATAAATATGACACATGATGTTGATTTATGTCATTGCTGGAAAATGTTAATTATGATCAGCTGGTAGAGGTGTTACTTTTCTCTATTGCAAAGTTTCCATATTTCCTGCTGTAATTACTAAAAAATTGTAGGGAAATACTTTGATACTGTGAAAATACAATTTTCCCTCATTAAACTATTATATTTTTAGCATCCATTGATAAAAAATCTAATCTAGACAACTAATACTGTGATATTTTCCAAAAGATTATTTTATGGTTTCATCTTCTCTACTATTATTAGTTGTCCTACTGCTATAAGTTAGAGTTTCCTCTTCTTTCCATTTTCTTCTTTATATCATTATGAACTCATCTGTTATTAGTTATATTATAATCTGTTACTCTTTATTTTAATCCCCCAATTGTCCTGGGTTTGGCTACTGCAAGCCTCTTTAAGCTGGGTTGTTTTTTTATTTGTTTGTTTGTTTGTTTTTTTAGAAGGTCTTATGCCTTTTTTGACATTCTCTTACTTTCTGGCACAAGATTTTCCAGGTTTATCTAATAATTTCCTTACTCATTCCTGAAACCAGATATTTTTCTTAGAAATCCTGGTTCCTTTAAGTAAAAAGTGGCATTTTTAGAAGCCAAAACATGAGTACCATGTATGCTCCTTGCTAATAAAATATTGCTACTGCCGGGCTACATCAATGATCTCAGATAGGAAGTGCAAACACCCATATAGATAGCATACACATGTATACACACACACACACACACACACACACACACACACATATATATACACACACAAATATCTGTGTGTGCATACACACACACACACAACATACATTCACATCTCTGCCAATCCATAGCTCTATTATATCCATATCTTGAAATGCATGAGATTTCACTTATTTACTTCCAATTTCAATCTGACACACAGAATTTATTCTAGATTCTTCCCTTTTCATACTTTCAACTTTTCCGCTAGTCAGGAACTTGGCATTTCTATTAATTTTCTATTGTTTCTGTAACAAATTATCTCAAACTTAGTGGCTTAAAACAACACAAATTTATTATCTCAGTGTTGTAGAAGTTAAAAGTCTAACAAGTCTTATTGGCTAAAATCAAGGCATCACATCAACAGGGCATGTTCCTTTTTCAAGACTCTAGAAGAAAACTGTGAGTTTGTTGTTGTCAATCCTTTTGTTTTGTTTTGTTTTTGTGTTGCATTTTCCAACCACTAGAGATTATCTACATCCCTTAGTTGGTGGCTTCCTTCCCCTAATTTGTAAGCCAGCACCAGTGTATCTCTCTGACCTCTATTCTGTAGTCACACCAGTGGCTCTTTGACCCTGACCTAGCACTGACTGCTACCTTACTTGTCACCTTCGTAACTGATCCTAACTCCATGCCAACTGCTGATTTTCTGTCACTTCCCTATTTTGCCCTGACTTAGCTCCAGTGGCTGCCTCATTTGGCTCCTCCTTCACTTGTTCCTTCTTCACAAGAAAACTGATGCCTTGCTTGGCCCCTTCTTCATTCTCACACCACTGATCTCACACAGGTTAACTTCAAAAACTGTTTCAAGGGAAGGTAAATGCAGGAGAAGCAATATTTAAGTTTTTATTTCAAAATACGAAATGAGGGGTGCTTGGGTGGCTCAGTGGGTTAAAGCCTCTACCTTTGGCTTGGGTCATGATCCCGGGGTCCTGGAATCAAGCTCCGCATTGGGCTCTCTGCTCCATGGGGATCCTGCTTCCTCCTCTCTCTCTGCCTGCCTCTCTGCCTACTTGTGATCTCTGTCCATCGAGTAAATAAATAAAATCTTAAAAAAAAAAGAAAAAAATAACAAAATTGAAATGGAAGCAACATGTACTAAACATTGAGTCTTCTGTTTACTAATACTCTTGGAGAAGACAATTATAACTATTCTAAACTTCAGTATTTTCCAACCATGAAATGAAAAGATTGGATTATGTTATCTCCAATTATTATTCGTGGATTATATTCAAGGTACCATTATTTATGCTTCTCAGAATATTATACATATTATCTGTTATCATATATCTTCATTTGCAAGATCATCTTCCTATAAATACACTTTTAGAGAGGTATATTTGCTTCTAAATTTAAAAAAATGTTTACAATTAATCTATGTAAATTTTGTCCTTCTGTCCCCAAGATAATTTATTCTGATTCTTATTTGTATGATGAAATTATATACTATCATCATTTAAAGAGTGGAAGGATAATAAAGACATATTGAAATAATAATACTTAGCAGAAATTGAAAATGTCAGAGAATCTGGTTGGGGGAGAGGAAGGTTATAAGGGGAAAATGCAGATAACCCTTTTCTTTGTCTTTTTTTTCCCTTCTCTCCAGGTTCTGTCCCTTAAATAATGCCCCAGTCCTAAACTGCATTCCTGTATCATCATCAGCAGCAGTGTAGGTTCCTTTTCCCTGAATGGGAAACGGGGAAAGTGGGAAGTATGTTGTCCAAAGAGAATGAATGAAGGGAATCCTTGTTTCCTTATTTGTCATTCTTTCCTTTAACCACTTTATCCTGGAGGAAGACCCAGTCCTGGGGAGTGTATAACAGCACAAGAAGGTCAAAATATCAAGTAAGAGATATTAGAACAAATATAAACTGCACTTTCATGGAATCTACAGATGACAGTACCCAGTGTCTGTATGGGCAACATGGTGAGGGATATAGTTATACATCGATTATGTGTTAATAATTATTGGAAACACTTGATTGTTTCTTGGTACTGCTCAACATTCTTATAGGTTTAAAATTTCAATATTAAAAAGTGAGAAGAGGATTGGGTATCCTTTCTTACAAAGATGTCTACCTGAATAAATATAGCTCTCCACCCCCCAAAAATACAGTTCCTCAGTTCACAGGTGTTTGATACCTTTAACAAAGGTTTTGCTCTACTTTGGGGTAAAGAAAATTCAAAATAAATTTCCCACTAAGAAATTTGGGTGTAAACTACAGAATCATAATTTATCTTGAGCTGACCAATAGAGGTAACATTAGACAACTAAGGAAACTGAATTTCAAAGAAGAATGGCACCTCTAAGAATAAAACACAGAAACTGTCTTCCTTGAAATATAGGTTGGGAGGAAGACCATCTGGCTGCCATCCAACATAAGGAAAAACTAAAATTTGTGCAGACTGCCAAAAAGTATGTCAGTCTAAAAGAACTGGGACACTAGACACAAAGGGAATTTGCACTCATTTGCAAGCTTTTTTTCAATGGCGCTCTACCTGGAGTGCAAGAGAAAGATTAGGTATAGGATTGGAGACAAAAAAGGATGCTCTTTGGTGATACAGGCAGAAAAAATAGGATTATTGGCTGTAGGAGTCAGGCATAAAGCAGTTCCTTGGACATATCTTTCTTTGAAAGCAAAAATTTCAGCTGCTGCAGGTGAAGATTTAAAACTTGCTACTCCTGGCAATGGGAAAGAATGCCATTGACATAAACGTAGAAGAAAAAAAATCTCTGCTCTGGAAGATGGAAGATTTTAGGATCAAGATCCTATATATTTATTAAGCATAAATTTCTAAAGCCAGAGAAAATGCAGGAAATGACTGTCCAACAGGAAGTACAGACACAACGCAGAGTTCGGCTGCCACAGGGAGGAAAGGTAGGGGTCTGAGAAAACTAATGCAGAAGACCTGAAACAAAGGGCATCCCTAACACTGAGCTCTGGGTAGAATAATCAAGAAACACTCTTGCCTTCACTAGGAATTAAGCATGTACTGCAAGCAACATCACTTTATTGCTGAAGGGTGGAGCAAGGCCATTCAACATGGCAAAATGCCAAGTGGAGCTCTGAAATTGAGAAAATCCCCCTCTGGTTCCTAGGCCCTAGCCAACACACAAGACACACTGCACGAACGGTAACATAGCAAAAAAGATGAGGAGAAACTGTACCTCATATACTGATCTGGGACTACAAAATGCTACCACCACTTTGGAAAAGACATTAAAAGTTTCTTATTGAAATTAAAATGCACTTGCCTCCTGTCTTAGTGAATCTCCTCTAAGGTAGTTATCCGAACTAAATGAAGATATATGTTCATTAAAAAAAAAAAAAAAATCTCTGTACAACATTATGGCAATGACCTGACCATGAATACAATTCAAATGTCCTTCAACTGTTGAAGCAAATTGTGGTGCATTCATACAATGGAATATTACTCACCAATAAAAAAACTAAAGAACTACAATAAATAAATAAACTTTTAAAAATCTTAAAAAAGGGTTGGGGGGCGCCTGGGTAGTTCAGTCAGTTAAGTGTCCAACTCTTAATTTTGGCTCAGGTCATGATCTCAGGATCATGAGATTGAGCCCCAGGTCAGGGTTTGTGTTCAGCACAGAGTCTGCTCAAGATTCTCTCCCTTCAGCTCTGTTGTTCCCCCTGCTCATGCTCTCTCTCTCTCTCTAAATAGTTAAACAAATAATCTTAAAAAAATAAAAAATAAAAAAACAAACTAATGAACTATTGATAAATGCAACAGAATGGAAGATTTTCCAAGACAATATGCTATCTTAAAGAAGTCTGACTAAGAATTCTATATTACTTTTTAAAGATTTTTTTGTTTGTTTATTTGACAGACAGAGCATAGGAAGGGAGAACAGCAGGCAGAGAGAGAAGAAGAAGCAGTCTCCCTGTTGAGCAGGGAGTCCATCGTGGAGCTTGACTCCAGGACTCTGGGATCATGACCAGAGCCTAAGGCAGATGCTTAGCTGACTGAATCACCCAGATGCCCTTAAGAATGCTGTATTCTATATGACTCCACTTATATGATATTCTGAAAAAGGTAAAATATTCAATTAACATATTCAATCAAGAGATCAGTGATTTTCAGGAGTTTGTGGTACAGTTAGGGGATTAGCTACAAAGGAGAGCAGGGACCATTTTGGAGAAATGAGAATACTAAATGTCTTGATTTTGGTGATACATCTATGTATTTATTTGTATCAAAAATCTATAGGCTTGTACACCAAAAATGGACAAATCTTACTGTATATAAAGTGTTCCTCAGTACACCTGAGAAATAAAAACCATAAAAAGCATTTAAGCATGTACTCATGCATTATCAATAAATTTCATTTTTCAGTGTCTTAAATGTATTTCTTAGTTTTTTACAGGATTTATTATTTTTAAGTAGAATTACTATATTTGACAGAAATCCATTTGCTGCCAAATCATTATAAGAAATATGCTTTCAGTTTTATTTTCTTCTTCATTTCCTGAGTTATATTTCCATTGAATATTTTAAAATTATTTTTCAGAAAACTGTTTTTTACAAAAGGTATTTCATAGTTTCTAGAAGTAGTTCTATCACCCATGTTTAGATATTGATCTGTGAAATATTGGTATCTAGCCATGTAATTAGAAAAGTAATTTCTAGATTTTATTCTTGAACAGGTTACATAAAGTGGGGGAAAAAAAACCAAACACTTAAAATAGTTAAAAAAAAAGGTGATAATAATTTTGAAGTACAAATAATATTTAAAAATGCTGAGCAAGTTTAAAGTTCTATTGATTCAAATTCCAGATAAAGAACCAAAACCTACATGCAACTAATGAATCTTTGAACACTACATTGAAAACTAATGATGTCATAATCATCATCATTTTCATCATCATCATCATCATCATCATAAAGAATACTGCTTAGTTTCTCCTAGTTTTAATTAAATGTAGGATAGTGTGTGTAACCTTTTCCTTGTGAAAACTTGAGTTATTCTCTGTGCCATATAATCTTAGTGAAGTTTAGGAAGAATTTCATTTCCTAATGTGTACTGGTATTTAAAAGAATATATTTATAAGCAAAATAATGATCCCCAGCTGACCCCATTCTAATACCTGGACTTTGTGACTATATTATGTTGCATGGCAAAGGGGAATTAAGATTGTAGGTGGAATTACAGTTTCTAATAAAATAACTTTGTGATGAAAAGATAATCTTGTATTATTCAGGTGGCCCCAGGGTCCTGATGTTTAAATGAAAGAAGGGGACAGAGAAAGAGAAATGGCAGTGTAGAAACACTTGGCTTGAAGTTGATGGCTTCGAAGGTAGAAAGATGGGAACTGGAGGTAAGGAATACAGTTGAGATCTAGAAGCTGGAAGAGGCAAGGAAAACATTTCTTCACTAGGGTGACCAAAAAGCAATGTAGCCTTGCAAGCACTAAGCTCACTAAGACACATTTCAGACTTCTGACCTCCAGAAAAATAAGATAATAAGCTTGTGTTATTTAAGTCACTCAGTTTGTAGTACTTAGTTGCAGCATCAAGAGGAAAATAGTATATTACCAAAACATTCTTGAGATAAGATAGCTGTAATTATGCTTTATGAGTATATAAAAACTTGAAATCAACTGTTAACCAAGCATAAATGTTGTTTTTCTTTTTATGCAATAAAATATCCCATTGATATGCTTTAAAGAACTTTCAACAAGACTTAATAATAGATTATTTTAAAACATGGCACAGAGAAGTCAAAAGTTTGGGGTTTGGGAGCTCATTGGATAATGAATATAAAAAGGGTTTAATTTCAAATATATTATATTTTGTTGAAGGGGGACTACTTACCACTCATTTGGAAATATTTCTTGGAGCTCAAGAAAGAAATGGGTTTATAAACCTGAAATTTTTACCTATTTGATGTTGGCCATCTATATGTTCATATTACAAGAGTTCCAGAAAATATGAGAAAAAATAAAAAGGAAAAATAAAAAACATTCTGAAGATAAAATGAGCAGACAGTAAGTATCAAATTATGACCACAGACATGGAAAAATCATAAGTGGTAATCATCACAATGGCCTAGAAAAAAAAATACCAAATAGAAACAGATCTTCATTTTCACATAACGTGGAGAAGCTGAGGACAAACAAAGAGAAGTTTATGGCATTTTGCAACTATAAAGCGTTGGATAACTTCAGAGAAATAATTATAGAATTCTATATACTGAAGATATGTACTATTTTGAGGATTGATTCAATGGTGACATGGAAGTAGCAAAACCTTTCAAATTTGGAAAATAAACATTCTGGGGAGAAGTAACAAAATAAAGGAGAAACCTGACAAATATTTAGGTGCTTTAACACATTTAAGTTCTTGTAATCTCTAGCAAGAACTGTCATTCTTACTTCGCCTATCATGCAAAGTTCTTGCCAAGGTTTCTATGACGTGTATGATAAGGTCCTTGCTTTATATTTTGGCCTTATTTCCTACATCTCTCCCCTTTCTTCCCTACAGTAATTGACCTTGATGTAGTATCTTACATCTGTATCTTTAAAATCCATCGTAGGGCTTTTGCTCTTATTCCTTCCACATGAGAGATCTATGGCTTTAGAGTGTTTTTCACCAGAGGAAAGCATGAAGAAATCACAAGTGATCTTAACCTCATTCAGACCCTAGTAGTCAGAGCTAGACCCAGGGTAGGTTAAGTTTTCTCCCATGTGCCTGAGAAAGAAAGATGAACCAGGTTTGGTGAACACTTACCATCTCTATCCCACCAATTTTGTCTTCCCTCCAATAATCTGTTCCCTACAACTTTATAAACATGCTCTTATTAAAATATGAATTCTACCATGTCTAATTCAAGCTTAAAATCTTCAGTGATTCTCTTGTGGTTGCTAGTATACTTTCCCCTATTACATTCTGTCAATCATCCTACTTTCTATAAGGCCACTTGAAATTCTGCCACTTTTAGATATGCATCCCCTTAATACCCATGTCAGTTCATGCCTCTGTGTTTCTAAGCATGCTATTGCCTCTTCTGATAATGTTCTTTGTCTCACATTAGAGAGCCCTTTTCAAAATCCAGGGGATAGCCTTGTTTTTTTGCAATGGTACCTTTGTCCTCTTCCTGAGCAAGTCAAACACTTTTTTCTGCTACACAACATTGTACTATGTATTTTCTTTCTTTGATTTATTATAGCAAATGGAAAAGAAATAGTATTCTCAAACTTTATCCCTGATACTAGACTATGAGTTCTTTGAGTGTTTTACCTTTTAGATGTGTTTTATTGTGACTCTCAATCATCCACCCCAATATCTATTGTGTAATATCTTTGCTGAATTTGATTATAATGAAAGCGACTTAACTGCTTGAAGTATGTAGAGTGTTTATAAATAGTAATTATAAGAAAGGAATATTTCCTTTGAATTTCTATTGTAAGTAAACTTTGAGGAAATCCATTCTGATCCACCAGGAGATATTTGTGAAAAATATTAGAATTCAAAGTCTTTATATAAAACTATAGAAAAAACATTTTGAGCTAAGAAATTTCATAACTTTTATTAATTTAAATGATAAGAACTGAATTCCAACCCAATAATTTATATAAAAATAACATTATCTAATGCTTTTTCTCTTTGTCTCACTACAGTTTTTGAAATACAGTTCTTCATTCTGCTTGGGGGAATCAAGTTATTTTTCTACAAAGAGAGCCAACTAATAAAACTCAAATTTTGTAACTTGATTATTTTTAGAAGAATAAAATCCAATTAAATATAGAAAGTATATGCTGGCAGAGAGAAATCTAAAAGATGAAAATAATTTTAATTATGAATTTTAGGCAAATGTTTTATAAGTATCAAAAGTTATTTGATGCTTTTGTTTCAAATTGACTATTTCAAATTCACATGAATTTGAAGTTCAGAAGCAGCTTCTTTTAGACATTATAAGGTTTTGGTTTTTGAAAGCTTTAAAAGTTGTCATTTTAACAAATAGTTTACTTCCAGAGACTATAAATGGGAGCCTTTTGTCTTGGAATAGCTAGTCCCAGAACATATTGATCAGAGCTTGTCAAACGTGAAGAAAAGGGAGGGCACAGATCAGGACAGATCTCATTTTAATTTTCTGCAATATCACCATTATTGATTAGGTTTTACTTATTTACAATAATGAGAGATTAAGGTACTACTCCTATAAGGTTATAAATAAATATTTAGATTAGAAAATTGTGGATGCAGATAGAAAGGCTCTACTTCTCAGTAGTTGCTATTGGTTTTAGAGATTAAACAATTCACAGCTCTTATCACCAAAGAACATTTGAGTAGGTATAACAATCCTGTCAATTAAAACAGAGACAAAAATCTTTTATGTTCACATTATCATTGCTAAGCAGGCATGTACAACTTGATACTAAGTTTGATTAAGAAATTTTTGTCATGTTCACATTTCTTCATTTCCAAAGTCTCTGACAATTTCTGTCTTTCTAAAGCAAATCATCTGGGTAAATTTTTTAACTCTGTGGTAATTAATTATTACTGTTTTATTTACTTCATAGTAAATGTTTTTATGATATCTGGTAACTTACCCTTTACTCGAGGGTTTTAAAACTGCTTCCCATTAATACAATTCATTTACTAGAATGTGGAGTGTGTTGGCAACCTGACTCTACCTTCTTTCTTTGGACAGTAGATCACCAATGGGCTTGGAAATCAACTGGCCACTTCAAAGTGACAGCAGATTTATTCTTTGGTCTAGATTCTGAGTTCATCTCTGAGCCTGCACCAGTTTTACTTCAGTGTTTTGAGAGATTCTCAGAGTAGTTCCTGTATAATGACCATAATGTGGTCTACATATGTTTCCATAACTAATGTACTACATATGTAGACAAATGACTTCATAACTGCACTTATTCTATGAAGTCACATATCAACTCCTAACCCTACTAAAATAGTAATTGATAATTCGTTTGTAATGAGTCTCTATATTTTATGAAACTGCATATAACAAACTTTTTTAAAGACAAATGTTACAGGTATATCTAGTAGCTTCTGAAATTTATTTTAGAAGTTATAGCCTATAATATTATAAATGACAATTTTGGGGCGCCTGGGTGGCTCAGAGGGTTAAAGCCTCTGCCTTCAGCTCGGGTCATGATCTCAGGGTCCTGGGATAGAGTCCCGCATTGGGCTCTCTGCTCAGGAGGGAGCCTGCTTCCTCCTCTCTCTCTCTCTGCCTGCCTCTCTGCCTACTTGTGATCTCTGTCAAATAAATAAATAAAATCTTTTTAAAAAATAAAAAATATATAAATGACAATTTTATTGATAGCATTTATGGGAATAATATCTAATTTGATTAAAAACAAACTATCTGCTGAATGATTAAATGGCAGAAAATTTTACATGACTAGTATACCCCAGAATCATCCATTGCAAAATTAAAGCCTGAGTTCTGTTCCACTGTCCCATATTTAAGAGTCCAATATCTAATAGTGTTCATAAATCAGTATGTATAGCAAAGCATGCTATGATTGGTGCATTAGAAGCTAGAATCTGTTCATACTTATTTTGTGAAACTATGAGATACACAACTACTAGGGACTGTTGAGATGGATTTCTCCATATCAGGGTTTGAGTTAGACAAATAAGCTTATTTCATTTCTTCTCTATGTGTTTGGTATAGTACCAGGGCTTTTTGAAAAACATGATGGAAACAAATGGAAAGTTATTCTAATGATAACTGTGCAGTGCCTCTGAAACAAAGTACTTGTAAGGACTTGTAAATTAGGAATCTGAGCACAGAATTGTGTGCCAAACCTTAGTTTTCCAAACAGTTCTCTTTAAGTTACTGTTTCTCAAGCTACCTGATGAACAGTTAGGAAAAAAAAAAAAAAAAAAGAAAAAAGAAAAAGAAAAAAAAACTATCTAAAACTTGAAACTTTCTTCCTTTCTTTCTTTTATTCTTTCTTTCTTTCTTTCTTTTTTTCTTTCCACAACACTGGACATTTTCTTGTCAACTATATCTTCATTTCACTTCACAGAGTTGATTTTTGATCTGAAGTGCTATAGAAAATGAATCTTTTTTGTTCATGAAGGAACTAATCATTGTGGACAGTCTTGTGGTGAGAAAAGCACAGATACAGGAATTAAATGGGTTTTGTTTTTCACCTTAACTTTCTTTTAAGATTTTACTTATTTATTTGAGGGAGAGAGAGAGAGAGAATGAGAGAATTCAAGCGGTAGAGGAAGAAGCAGGCTGCCTTCCTAGGGTTCCATCCCAGGATTCTAGGATCATGACCTGGGCCGAAGGCACACCTAACTGAGTCACACAGGTGGCTATTTTTCACCTTAATTTTTATAAGCTTCAAGACTTTGGAAGTAGAACTTAGAGCTTTAATTCCCTTGTTTGTTAAATAATGACAAGCCTAATTTCACAGGATTTCATAGGTGGAGGAGTATTTTGAATTATGATGTATATTGATCCGTTCTTGACATCCACTAAGATGATCTATTTATGCTACTCTATACCATATATACATTGTGACACATACCAGATTTTCAAAAATCCTACATGCCAATAGAAAAGCACTTAACCCTAGTTATGTATGCAATATCCAGATCTTCTATACACAATCGTGATATCACACATTGTAATATGTAAGTTCAAAATTAATAGATTTTTTTTCTTATTTTATAAGATTTTTCCTTTCGACACAATCTAAACCATACATATGCTCCTCATGTTTTAGCTATATTGGGCACCCATTTGGAGCAAGGGAGAACTAGCATTGCTAATCTTATTCTAGATACTCAATAAACATACTCATTGAATCAGAAAATATGTTCATTATGCTGTACTTTATGGTTAAGCCTAATAAAACTTTGCATTAAGTAAGACTCTATGCCTGGATAATAACTGTTTGCACATTAAACTTTTGGATCTGAGTCTATGATGTAAAATAAAAGGCTTATAGAATTCAAACCTTATCCTTGAATTTCCTAAGATACTAAGTAAGAAGGCCTTAAAATTCCCCTCAGCTTGACTAAATTTAGACTGGAATTTTCCTGACTATAGACCCCTGACCATTTTTTACTTAGAGCATTTACTTTAAAAAATACAATTTTAATTTCTTTCTCTACTCCTTTAGGATATAAATTTTTTTAAAAGCCTTTTGCCAATTTTATAAGCCAAGGATGTCTTTCTAAAGAATCTGGAAGCCATCCTTTTAAAATGTATCCATCAAGGAAGATAGTACCTTCACACCCAGTCTCTATAGTGAGTACCAATTAGCAAGCGCAGGTGGCACAATTACAAAGAAAATATTTGCAAACTCAATACTAACTCAATGTGCTAGACACATCCCACTGATCAACCTCCCTAACCAGTACTTTCCTCCAGTACTTTGCAGTAACTCACTATGGCACTAAAGAATGCTCCAGCCCCCTTTTTTAATGAAGTTGAGTTTAGGCTAAGTTCTGGTCTCTCTCTGCTCTAATAGCTACAAATAAAGTCATTCTTAGCTGTTTAACTTTGTCAAGTGTAATTTTTGCTGTGATCATATGACAATTTGCTTTTGGCCAAAAGCACACATAAAGTTAGCCTAATTCAAAATAAAATCATTAAGATTATTCATTTTAACATACCAAAAATGGTTTTTAATGTTTTTGTTATTTTTAATGTCATATATGTATGTATGTGTGTGTGTGTGTGTGTGTGTGTGTGTGTGTGTGAATCCCTTCCATTTATCATCTAATGAAAGTAACTCTGGATTTGCTAATTATGTTTTGCTATATAAATTGGTAATACTGGTTACCAGTCAGTTGAAATTGAGATCCATACCACATATATTCTTCCATAAACACTGGAGAAAACCAAAAACTTTGCAATCTTGTTGAGATGAATTAATAAGTTTAATTCTTGTTATTTATAAGACTGGTATAAGGTATAATGAAAACTAAGTTTGGTAAATACACCTAAAAATGTGTATTTAACGTTTTTTAGACAAAAAACATTATCTTGGACCATATCCTTAAAGGAATTACTGGCAGTTTTCAGTTTATCTTTGTCAAGTATATTTCCTGAGTGTGTGTGTATCTATATATATACCTAACTATATATATATAGAGAGAGAGAGACTATTAAAAATATGAGTATCATGAACTCATGAAAATAGGTTATTAAATATAAGTATGATGAATAATATAAATATAGGCTATTTGATTAGCTAAATTATTTTATAACTAATTTAATAGACTAATAGCTGAACAAAAAAATTAACCTATTAATACTTGAACTTTCCACTCTACTATTTCTTAAAACATGGAATATTTTAAGTCCCATCCTTAATATGTATGTATACATATACATATATATAGATAGATGTATATATACACAAGTATATATATGATATACTTGATGTACATTATATACAGTGGATATTATAAACATATAAACATACAAATGCATATTTAATATTTTTTATATTGACTTCATTAACTCAACATGAAGATATACTCTCAAACCAAACTAAATTTGTAAAGTAAAATTTATAAACTAGAAGTTGCTTTTCCTTTAGTTAGGTGCATACAATCTTCATATGATTTTTAAAAAACTACATAATTTGTGAAACTATATAATGAAAAATTTATTTGAAATGTATTTAATAATCAAGTACTAATCTAATCTATACTCTTTGAAGATCTGAATAGTGTCTACTGCTTTTCAGTCTCTCATAATCTCTTCTCAAGAACAACTGTGAAAACCTAAGCAATAATTTCAGAACAGCTTTTAACAAAGCTGTAAAAAATAACTTTGTAATGTATTGTTAATTCTTGTAACACATATTTGACGTCTTTGTAATATGCAAGTCAGCTGACGAAATTTCAGAAAAATTCCCTATACCTAACTCATCACAGTGAAATGTGTCACCATGTGATCCATCATCTGAGATTCAGAACAATACCCCTAAAGTTTAAGGGAAAGGGTAGTTAAAGAAATTAGAGTCTTTGGAAAAATTGCAAAAAAAAAAAATTATGTAATAAATTTTCAGTTAAATTATCATAGTAAATTATATTCATGCTATGGATTTCCATCAAATGATTATTGGACTTTTCAGTGTCTAAAATTCTGGCAAACAGATTAAAATACAGACTGATATACAGCATTGCAATATTGCAATTCCTTTTTTTTAAATTTTTTATTTTTTATAAACATATATTTTTATCCCCAGGGGTACAGGTCTGTGAATCACCAGGTTTACACACTTCACAGCACTCACCAAAGCACATACCCTCCCCAATGTCCATAATCCCACCCTTCTCCCAAACCCCCTTCCCCCAGCAACCCTCAGTTTGTTTTGTGAGATTAAAAGTCACTTATGGTTTGTCTCCCTCCCATTCCCGTCTTGTTTCATTGATTCTTCTCCTACCCACTTAAGCCCCCATGTTGCATCACCACTTCGTCATATCAGGGAGATCATATGATAGCTGTCTTTCTCTGCTTGACTTATTTCGCTAAGCATGATACGCTCTAGTTCCTTTTTTTTATATATATAATTCATGCAAACACCAAAATCTACATATAAAGTTTGTATTCTTTAAGTTATTTTGGCTATTGGCAATAGAAAATTATACCTAATTTTATTTTTTAAAAGATTGAGATATTTAGAATATTATTAGAATAAATCACAGACTAGAAGCGGATAGTATATTTAGATTTTTAGATGGTATCTGTTATGGTGCAACTTCTTGGTAACTCAGCAGTTAGAATCTTAGACCCCTTTTCAGACTTTTCCCAGGAATAAACAATTTAAAATGGAAAGCACAAAAATGTTCACTTTTCCTTTTAATTATCAGTTTTCAAAATAAAGAGTTGTGTAAACACCTCTTTAAATATGACAAGTACTGCATTTTTTTCAGAACTTAAGAAGTATGTATTTTCTATTCATTGGTAATAATATCCTTTCACTAATTTTGGAGTCTAGAATGAGAAATGATGCACTATATTGGGATATCAAAGTTGATGATTCAGTTTCCCTTCAATTACAAACATATTAAGTATATGTATCAATCTGAGGCCTACTGATTTGGATGTGGCTCTACAGACTTTTTATTGGGGGGGGGGCGGGAAAGGCTTTCTTGCATCAAATTATTTAGCTACTGGTCTTTATTTTCTTATGAGCAAATTTCAAGGCCTTTAAATCATTGAAACCTAACCTATAAAAGACACTATTTGTGATATCAAGAATTAAAAAAGATAGACTTTTCATTCAACATACAGGAAACAATGCAGATTGTATTCCATTATAGCCATACTTAAAAAAAAAAATCACTGTTAGGTCAAGGAAAGGGTAGAAAGAATATTCATAGGAAAAGAGCAAAGGCCAATTATGTGACCATACTTAATTATCGATGAAGAGAAATATATTTAAGTGGAGTGATTATTATTCCTAAAAATTATGAGTTTCCAAACTTGGTGAACACATTCTCTATAACCACTTTAGTGTTTCTTGATTAAGAAAATCTCTATGAAAATTACATATGCACTCACATTCTATTTATAAACCTATGTTAATTATTTAATTAATGAAATTAATTATTAATTTTGTGAGGGCAAAGAGACTATTCATTACTGTACCCCTAGAGGTAGAAACACTAGGTGTTCTCAATATTTTTTTTAAATTGAACAATTCTTCAATTCAAGTTGAAAAATATTTCTGAAGTTCTTAATTTGCGCTAGGCAAGTTTAGGCACTGGAAATATAATGATGATTACGACATGAATCATGTTTTTGAAGAGATTAAAGATAGGAAGTATGGTGGTATACCCTTGCCTCTGCTAGTTTATAACATATCTTAGCACATGTAGGATGGAAGGCAACATGAGCTGGAAAATACTTAAATTACTGATCTACCCAGTTCGTGGAAATACGTACAGTCATAAACATTGCACAGCTATTATTATCCCAATGCGTGAACGAAGCACAACATTGCTGAAGGTGGAAATGTGTTTCTAATAACTTCTGTACTTATGCTGCATACTCCTCTGTACCACTGGCCATGTTATCAGATGTATGTCAACATGCAATCATTTCCGTTACAGAAATAATGGTCTGAATTCTATTCTCACTTTAAAATTCCAGGTCATGGTTTGTTTTCTTTTCTTTCCACCTTGAAAGTCTTTGTTACTTCTGAGTTGATTTGTATTCAATGACCCTATAATGTACTTCTACATGTGAACTGTGCACATTGTATGTATTTATTATGGGCTAGAATTAAATTCAGTACTAGTTGAAATGGCTTTATTTCTATATACTGACCAATCAGATACTTCTTTAGCTCTACTACTGGACTCTTTAAATTCTTTTACGTCAAATTGCAGTTCAGATTTTGTATTTAAACAATGTGTTTCCAGATCACCTTGGAAACTAGTTTTTAGAGGACCTAAATAATGTATCAAATTTGGTAGAAAAATATGCATTGTCACATTCTATCCATTAAAGCCCTCTATAATCAACCTGGATACTTACATATTATCTCTCTTAATAAATTTCCTATTTCAGAATGATGGATTAATCCAACCAAAGGCAATGCAAAGAAATTATGAGATTTACTTGCTGGAGACATTTCCTAGAAATGCCACTACCTTAACCAAGTAGATAGATACTTTCCTGGGAACAGTATTCAGAATTGTGTGCCCAGGGTCTGAAGTGCCAGAGACTTCCAGATAAGAAGCTCTGGCTTTTTAATGCCATAAGCACTAGCTTCACCACCCCTCTCCTAGCCACAAATAATAAGAATTATAAAAAACAATAGAAACCCTTTGTCAACCAGAAAATTGAATCTTCTAAGTATGTCTGAAGCTAAGTCCAATCTTTCCCCCAGAAACAGAACATCACCTTTTATTAAGGAACTATCTATTTAGAACAAGACTGCTTCAACTGAATTTATGTCCAGTCCCTTGAGCCAGAACAATGTATCTCAATAGATGGGCTTATCAGCTGGACCTGACCTTGACTTTCTGATTTCAACTATCCCTGATCCCAACTGCGACCTGTAGCAACTATGTTTGCTGGCTCTTCATATCCATTCATGGCTTGGGTTACTACTGCCTGTCCTTGATTTATATTACCTCCTTCAGCCCTGGATATGCTGTGTCCCATATCAGTTCCCTGACATGCACCTTGTTTCCTATTAGACCTTAGTACAAAGCCAGTGCTTATTTTTAGCAGACACCTTATGTTCTTTATGTACGGATTACCTACAGTCTGTTTTTCTCACCTTGCCCTCTTGTAACTGATATCATCAGTTAACAGAAGGACAAACTGAGTAGAAATTGAAGTAAGAGTTTTCATGAGGTTCTCGAACTCATCTATCCTAATCTGATGGAAACTGAATCTATTGACCTTCAAGTGTAAGATATATTACTTTGATCTTCCTTTTCTTACAAACAAAATCAGCCTTTGGTTTATAGATCTGCCCTGCTCTAGAATTATTTCATTAGAAAAATATCATTTTAATAGACAAATTGAACTCTTTGGTTACTCTATTAAGAATTTTTTTTTATAATGTTCAAAATGTGGTTTACAATCTTTCTGTGAAAATGACAGTATTTCCATTTTCTCTCAGACTGTACTTTGAGAAGATATTTCAATAGTAAAGAAGAGTACTGATATCCTTGATCCAGAGAAACCAATTATCTATTCTATGCTTTTTGTTAATTTTTGAGGCATATTGGCCAGATTGTGGCTAACTACTCCTAAAAATTGGCTTTGCTAGGCACATTGTAGACAGATCTTAAATCTCTGATGTTCTCCTTTGGCTTTTAAATACATTTTTATTCAATTTTTAAATTTTCATCTCTTTCATCACTTATGAAAGCTTTGTTAGCTTGTTAGAATTGAAAATCAATTAAGTACATTTAGTTGAGTAAATGTGTCTTTTTGTGGTTAAAATGTATTCTTCACTATAATGGAGTGAAATAGCATAATGGAATAGGGCATAACGTTTATATGCAAATCATGAAAAGATAAAACTTTTATTTCTAAATTTTAAAAGTCACTGAGACTACATATCTCTTATATAGTTTTTCAAATCAACAAAATATTTTTTATAATTTATTGAATCAAAAGTATTAATAACTATTAAATACTAATGTCTCCTGCTGATGTCATATTTTCTCTGTAGAAATAGTAAAAGTGAAGTCCTTTATAATTCTTTTTCAAGCAGTTTAATTCAAATACATTAAAAGCATTAGAAAATCCATCGATCAATCAGCAACACTCACCAGAACAGAAACTATTAGGAAATAAACTTTAAGTGCATGCTATGTCAACCTTGGAAAATTAGTAAACCCTAAAAGAACAAATATTTTCCCCTCACCTTGTGAGGGAAATCAAGTGGGAACCCAGATAAATATATTACAATTCCAGGGAAATTGTCATTTTTTTATCTTCATCATGCCCACTTGAGTCTAACAAAAAAGGAGAGATATATTTTTAGGCAGGAGTTTGTTCATAGTTATTGAAGGTTTAGCTGCAGATCATTTTTTCTCTCTTCCACAAACTAGGCTGACACTACTTACATTAAGTGTAAATAGATTTTGCTTCTGCTTAGTTACTGTGTGTAAGCAGTGTGACTTCCTAGGGATGCCTGCCCATTATCCTTTGGTTTAGGTCTAGAAAAGATTTCAGTATGGGGATTGATAGATTTTTTTTTTCCCCCTACCTCCAGGAAAAGCGAAAACTGTCCCTTAAAGACAAAAATGGAATGTCTGCTTCTTCTTCTTTTTTTTTAAAGATTTTATTTATTTATTTGACAGAGAGAAATCACAAGTAGGCAGAGAGGCAGGCAGAGAGAGAGAGGAGGAAGCAGGCTCCCCGCTGAGCAGAGAGCCCGATGTGGGACTCGATCCCAGGACCCTGAGATCATGACCTGAGCCGAAGGCAGCGGCTTATCCCACTGAGCCACCCAGGCGCCCCGGAATGTCTGCTTCTTAAACAACTTTCTTTCCTATCCTTTTGATTACAATAGCTATATATTACCTTAGTATTTTGTATACTGTTTTTATGCATTGTATATATTTTTTAAGATTTTATTTATTAGGCAGACTGAGATCACAAGTAGGCAGAAAGGCAGGCAGAGGGGAGGATTGCGGGGGGGGGGGGGGGGGCCCCCTGCTGGAGCAGAGAGCCCAATGCGGGGCTCCATCCCAGGACCCTGGGATCATGACCTGAGCCGAACGCAGAGGCTTTAACCCACTGAGCCACCCAGGTGCCCCTGTGCATTATGTGTTATATAGTATTTTTATATATTACTTTAATTGATATTATTAACATTTTCCTCAATGTTTATAATAAGGAAACTGAGGCACAGATAGGTTTAGAGGGAAGAGGGTATTAATTTACTTCCATCTCTCAGATGTAGGACATATCCAAGGTCATACAGATAATACTGTGCTTTAGCACATAAAAGAGGCATAATATATGTTTAGTAAATGTTCCTTGCATAAACAACAACTGTGCTTTCTTTAGAAAATAAGAGTTCTTATGTTAGTTTAACAGCTTTCAGTACTGTACCATACTGTTTCAAAAATTTCTCCCTAATCCCTAGATTAATTCTATTTTTTTTAAAGATTTTATTTATTTATTTGACAGACAGAGATCACAAGTAGGCAGAGAGGCAGGCAGAGAGAGACGGAGAAACAGGCTCCCCACCAAGCAGGAGCCCGATGTGGGACTTGATCCCAGGATCCCGGGATCATGACCTGAGCGGAAGGCAGAGGCCTTAACCTACTGAGCTACGGAGAGTGCCCCGAGTAATTCTATTTTAACATGCCACCAAAAAAAGAACAACCAACAAGTCCAAAATAGAATACGATGTTGTCCACCCTTATTTTACAAATATAGCTATCCTACAGAGAATTGCTAACCCCTTCCTTTGAAATTAGAAGTTGCATCATCATCTAGTTAATCAATCAAACCAGAAATCTAGAAGCCTTTCTTTTCAGTTTCCCTTTCTTCACTTTTTATGACAATTCAATATTTAGACTGGTGTTATCTCCTTTTTCTCTCTTTAGCACAATCTTCCTTGCTTGTGTTTATTTTAAGATACTGGAATGTCATTTAAAGTAATGCATAACCTCGATGTTGAATTCCCTGTTGACATTTTTGAATCATTCCAAAACCTACGTTCATTTTTCTGAACAAGTTAGCAATCTAAATCCCAGATTTTTCTATGTCATTTTTCTTCTTCAAAACCTTGAGAGACACCTCATTTGTTCACAGCATTCATGGTCACCCATGGTATGAGTTTAGCTTTCACCACCAGCAACATTATCTTGCCTTATGTGCTCTTCTTCTAACTAAAATTCTTCCTCTCTGTAAAGCCTTACCATCTAGTTGATGCCATAGTATCCATAAATATTCTATTTAAGCTATATTTTCTGAGAATTTTCTTTCTTTTTTTTTTAAGAATTTATTTATTTATCTGAGATAGAATGAGAGAGAGAGCATGAGAGGGGGGAGGGTCAGAGGGAGAAGCAGACTCCTCACCAAGCAGGGAGCCCAATGTGGGACCTATTCCAGGACTCCAGGATCATGACCTGAGCAGAAGGCAGTCGCTCAACCAACTGAGCCACTCAGGCTCCCTTTTCTGAGAATTTTCTAATCCACTTCCCCCAAATTTGGTAATTCTCCGCTACTTTTCTACAAAATGTATATCATAACACTTAACCTAACCACAGTATTTTTGAAGTGATCTGTTTCTATGTCTGAATATTCTAGTAGATTATAAATACCAAGGAAGCAGTAAACCTAATACAGTTTCTCATACACAGTAAGTAAACAATAATATTTCACATATTCAAAATAGCTAAACAAATAAAAAAGTACAATAAAGTTAATTCTTTTCAAAATTTATAGATTTACTATTACTAAGCTTAATTTTAAGTTTTATAGAATTTATGAGCAGATGAATTCTGCATTGTTTAAAGTGTGGTGTGAAGTTGAATAGACATATAATGGTATAAGTATGGGTTGGATTTTGGCTTGAATACAGAAGTGGATATAGCTATAGATATATATACAGTCATAATATACATAATATAGATGGCATAATTTGGCTTATATGCTAGGACAGAATTACTATTTTTTTACTTCTGTGAAAACTAAAACACAATAGAAAAGATTAATCTGAAGTCAAAATGGAATACTTACTTAGTATCTATTCAGAATTTAAATATATCTATTGCTTAACTACCAAAACTAGAAGGATGTTTTCAAAGTCTAAACTTGATAAGCAATGAAATTATTACCATAAATTCACAAGCCAGAGATTCACCAACTGCAATCTAATTGAAGTGTTTAAAAATTGGGGTAATCTTCACACAAATATAAAATTTCCTCTAAATCTCAAGATGTACTTTTGGTAAAGTATAAAGATTTCCATGGGTGTGTTTGTCTTTGGTTAAAAACTTCAGTACATGCGTTCAACAAAATTGGTTTCTTTCCTTGAAGAATATTATAAATATTTTTGTGGAAGTTTCATTTACTTGAACATTTTTTCCAAGTGTTTCTACTAAGGAATTCCTTAATAAGAAAGCATCTAAAATAAATTTTTAAAGCAAAACTCAATATGCTTATTGGCACAATTTTGAATGATGGTTAATTTCTGAATTGGAGACACATACTTCGGTTTTATGAGCTCTAGCATTTCTTCAATTGCGGATGATATGATTGGAGAACACAGATGTGCCTAAATATTAATAATAACAGTTGCTGCATATTCAAAGAGTATGTGCATAATTTGGTAGAGCTTAATTGCAATATGAGATATATAACCATTTGTTTATCTATGAAAACCAAATAATACCTATTCACAGAAGCATTTCATTAGCTTGCTTGGCAGTGCTTTTAGAAAGAATCAGTGCCAGATGTGGACACAAAGGAGAGAAGCAGGAATTAAACCAAGGAAATTCTTGGCTACTGTAAACAGTTCATTTAGGCCTAAGGGTATTTACTTGCTGTGCTTTTAATTTTTAATATGCACATATTTTGTCATCCTCCATATATATTCTCATGTTAGAAACATTCTATTTGTCCCAAATATGGCATCCTAAAAATATAATATGCTTTTTAGATAATTTCTGTCATGTGAAATACTGATATAATCATGGAATTAGATGAGATGGTATATAATGAACTGTACTTCATAATATTTATATATCAATTTGTGTTGTTTCTCTTAATTTTGGTATATAGATCCTAAACTTTTTCAGGTAAAGCTCTGTGTGTAAACCTGTTATTCATTTGGGATAGAACATTTTCTTCTAATTTTATTCATGATACATATTTTAGCTTTGAATAGAAAGAATATATAGATGTGCATAAAAATAAATTATAATTACATCTGTCCCTGGTCATAAAACACTCAACTGTATATTTCTCAATATGTCCACAATGAAATTTATTAGTTATTAAAGTCATGATGTTAGATAATGATAAATCTAATGAACAATACTATCCAACACTTGAAAAGAAGTGATAGGAATATTACCTAAAAGGAACATGTAGTTCCTTGGATTATCTTATAAAGTCAAACTAATTCAAATTAAAGATCTATTCATGTAACTACCCAATTTTTAATATAAATGTTTAAACTGGCAAATAATGGGGCACCAGGGTGGCTCAGTTGTAAGCTTCTATTTTCGGCTCAGGTCATGATCCCAGGGTCCTGGGATCCAGCTCCACATCTTGCTCCATGATTAGTGGGAAGCCTCCTTCTCCCTCTCCTACTCCCCCTGCTTGTGTTCCCTCTCTAGCTGTGTCTCTCTCTGTCAAATAGATAAATAAATATTTTTTAAAAATAAGTAAATAATAAATTGACAAATAATAC
Source organism: Mustela nigripes (assembly GCF_022355385.1). Lineage (NCBI taxonomy): Eukaryota > Metazoa > Chordata > Mammalia > Carnivora > Mustelidae > Mustela > Mustela nigripes. The sequence goes on along the minus strand of NC_081571.1, from coordinate 43,879,274 downwards.
ATAACAACAGTTTTCATACCTAGACTTAAACCAGAATTAATTTGGCATCACTTAAAAGTGCAAACTTTCTGAATCCTTCAACAAGAAGGACTCTCACAGGGGCGCCTGGGTGGCTCAGCGGGTTAAGCTTCTGCCTTCAGCTCAGGTCATGATCCCAGGGTCCTAGGATGGAGCCCCGCATCGGGCTCTCTGCTCAGCGGGGAGCCTGCTTCTTCCTCTGTCTCTGCCTGCCTCTCTGCCTGCCTCTCTGCCTATTTGTGATCTCTGTCAGATAAATAAATAAAATCTTTAAAAAGAAAAAAAAAAGAAAAAAAAGAAGGACTCTCACAGAATTACAATCTGTGAAGAGTGGAGCTCCAATACATGTATCCAAATAGCTCTCTGGCTGATTTCCTTCAGAAAGTATAGTACAATGAAGACATTTTCTGATTCTAAATAAATATCTTTGTTTATCTCATTTGGATACTTCTAATATACTTCAGAATTTTTTTTAGGGTTAAACAATTCCATGATTTACTATTGCTGTTTTATTTCTCCAAGAGTTTTATCTCCTTTAGAGCATACATATAAATTGGTAGAAGTTGAGTTATTCTATCCCATACCTAAAAATGTAACAGACATGAATATTGTGCTCTAATAGACTTTCATGGGGACTTTGCAGATTGCAATGCTTGTGTATGTGCGTGTGCAGGTATGTGTGAGTGTCCTCCAGATGTGTCTTTCTACTCAAATATATATGATTTTGGAAAATCATTGGTGGTTACATTAAAACCCCACTTTACTACTTTAAATTTATTCTCTTCTATAATCATGTGAAATGAGCATCTATTTGTAGCATAAGGATAAACTAATAGTACTAAGTTATAGTTATTTTTTTCTTACATCAATTTAATTTTGGCATGCTTAAAAGCAAGCAGATGCATTAAACTTTCAAAACACCTTCCTATTACTGTCAAATCAACCATAATACTTAAATGAAAAGTTAAAATATATTTGTGTAACTTAAAATTAAAATTATGGCATGATTTATTTTGTGCCATAGAAGTGCTGATACGGAGCACCTGGGTTGAGAATCCCATGCTTAGCTAGTACAAGTCACATCAGGAATATCAGGCTCTCTGAGTATCAGATGTTTTCATGCCTAGATTATCATGGATCAGATTTTCCTACAAACAGCACTGCAAGATTGATGAGGCAAAAGTAAATAGCTGAAGTGTGCAGATGTTAAAATAGTCAAGCAAGACACAAGGATTATTCCTATTAACATAAAAAAGACTACAACCTTGTGATAACTTTCGAAATTAAAGTTAAAGTGTATTTTGTTACTGACCTATTATGTCAATCAAAGCTCGTCATGATGTTAATTTGTTTGTTATTAAAATAAAAAAGACAAAATATTATTTAGTTTTATTTCTGAAATAAATTTTTATTTCTATTTCTTATATCTCTTATCTTATTTGAAAATGTTCAAGTGCCTTATAACTTGTTCTGAGGATTTTTTATCATTTTATGATTTATTATGATTCTATCACATGAAAATGGGTATATCACGACTCAGTGTATGTGATCTGGACCTTAACTGCCCTGACTGGAATTCAGGCTTGATCACATACTAGCAAAAATAGTGGTCCTGGGAAAAATAGTTAATCTGTCCAGATCAAATGAAAACAGTAATAACATCTATGTTTTAGCCTTGTTTTTTGAAGTTAATAGAATTGCTTAGAGTAGCATTTGATACCTTGTTATAGCCCAGCACATGTTATTTATTAAGAGGAAATTTAATGCCATAATTCTACTCATCAATATGCTGATTAGGCATATTTATAACTATAGTATGAGCCTCATTCTTGGCTTCCAATCTCACATTACCAACTGATTGAGGAAATAACTCAAATTGAATATCTAAAACAGAGCTTTTTTTTTTTTTAACTCCAAGAATAGAAATTCTTCTCTTATATTTCTCATTCCACTAAGTGGTACTACTATTTACTTAGTTTATCCAGCAAAACATTTATTTACCACCATAAGATTGCTGGTATCTATTTCAGGAAACTAAGATGATGGAAGTCTATCACAAAGCAAAACCAAGCTCAATTTCCCTAAAAGTCCTTTTCTTCTACCTTCAAATAGCCTTCAAAATCCATCTCATAATCCTCTCTCACTTTTCCACTGACATTTTATACTATAAAGACAGTAGGGTAAACTGATACATACAAAAAAGACATGACTCTGTTGGCTCTTCTCTTCAAAAATGAAGATGTAAATGGAATGGAAGGAGAATGGGAAAAAATAACATTTATAACCAATTGTCTCAGCAACCATGAAAGTCAAACCAGTTAAAACAGAAATTAGAAAAAAGTATATATCATTGATCATACTGCTCTTTGAAGTTCTGCTTAATTTGGTCTATGCCAAAGTTTTGCACAAAACTGTTGGCTGACATTCACATGCTTCAAAACTAAACCTTTCCCTCATGAAGAAAAGACATTCACTTGGCATTCAGTACCTACCCCCATCTGCTCTTGCCATTTCCAGCTGCTTCCCTTATGGTCCATGAATTGGGAAGAGTCCTAAGTGTCTAATTTACCTAAAAATGGGAGTGGTATCCATTCCTTAGGCATGTTGTTCATATTACATCAGGTATTTAAATTCCTGACTAGAAACCTATAAAATGATTATCAGTTCTCTCCTGATTATTGATTCTTCAGGGATGTAGAACTTTGATCTGATTTGCATAGAGGAAATTTTGTCGTTCTATGAAAACTCAAGGTCTCTTAGAGGTTATTCAGTTGGTTTTGTTTCCTTTCAAAATTGGTTGAACCAAAAACTCAACAAACATCATTGAGTACCAACTATGAGGAAAGAAGACATTTATCAATCTAGAATATTTACCCAAATATTCATAGATTCACATTATAGAAAGATGTCTTATGAATAATCACACACTATGGAGAGTGTAAATGGAACTGCTATCCGTGTCTCTATGTGTTTAATCAGATTGTTTTTCTAATTATGCTAGGGGAATTGGGGATTTTATGGTGGCAGGTGGATGGATAATTAATACAGGAGTGTGAAACACTTGAGGAGAGCTGTGATTTGTTTGCAACTTTGGATTACACTGAATTCCCAGAGTTCCTCACTTGTCTTTCCAGGCATAAGGGATGGAGGACACCAGGAGAGAAGAGAGGGTAAAAGTGAAGAATTGGAAAGAAGAGACCTTATTATTCTAAGATTTCACTTAGTAGTGTTGCTGCAGTTTGTCTCAGAAAACACACTTGTCAAGTAGCTCTTTTCTAGCCATGGCCCTTCATTTTGCCCCTGAACTATTGAGTTATTCAGGAGGAATGGGATGAGACTTAAAAGCAAACAAACTGCCCATATATGGTAGTGAAGATTAATAACAAAACCAAGAGTATATGTCCAAACTAATTACATGGAAGAGCACAATATAAGGAAGGCATTGAGGTAATGTGGTATATTGAGTATAGTTCTTATAAAAACATTAGTATAGGTGATAACACTTAAGATTAGACTTCATTATGGGGTCCAACTTCTCTTACTGATCTCACAAATAACTTGAGTCACACAATCAGAATTTTTTATTTCTTGTTAGAATTTCCTAATTTAATGTGTCTCCTGAGAGAAGCATTATATCAATTCAGGAATATCTGAATGTTGACTAGAACCAGACTGGCAGATGAGCCCTGAGATTTTGGGGGGAAAAAAGGCCAAATATGACATAAGGATACTTCACCTGCAGTGAAGGAGAAGTGATGAGGAAACTCATAACTTACTGAGACAGCCCTTGTGACTGAAAAATGGAACAAGAGCTATATGAAGACATTTCAAGATATCACTGTACTATTACCTTGAAGTTATCCCTCTATAGGACATAAAAAAATTCACCCGTCCATGATAAATCCACCTCATCTCTAAATACATTAGTTATGATGCAGTTAAATAGTTTGCATAACATAGCATTTTAATAAAGTTTAATTTTTAAGATTTTATTTATTTGAGAGAGAGAGAGAGAGAGAGAGAATGAGCAAGAGAGCACAAGCAGGAGAAGGGACAGAGAAAGAGGGAGAAGCAGACTCCCCACTGATCAGTGAGCCTGACACAGAGCTCAATCCCAGGACCATGGGATTATGACCAGAGCAGGAGGCAGCCACTCAACCTACTGAGCCACCCAGTTTCCCATAGTAAACATGCTAGTGCAATAATTAGTCAAACTTTCTGTGTTTGTCTCATATTTTTCCGTTAGTCCCCAAAAAGTACTTTATAGGGCTTAAACACTGCCTAAAGTGCTTGATGTCCAAGTTAACCAGGAAAGAGACAATGGATTTATTCAGAACTACTTGGGGAAAATGGACAAAAACCCATGTTCAATTCACATATGCTTATCAAATGATCTTACTTGACTCTCATTTATTATGAAGTATATTCCTTTTTTAAATTACACATAATTATCCATAATGCATAATGTCTGAGTCTTCCTTCTCCTCTTTACTCACACAACATATAAAGATATTGACATTAGAGCTGATCTAAGTTTCAATTAGCAATAATCGCGCCTCGGATAAACCTCATTGGCTACGATACTGCCACTGCGCAAAGCTTAGAGCTGATCTAAGAATAAGGCAAGGACTACTACTCAGAGATGAGTGTTCAATTATCTTACAAATTATGTCATCATTACATCTCAAAATGTTTCTTTGCAGACATACCATTCTCTTTAAATGTCTTTTCTTATATTCTTGATACTGCTCTTTTTAACATTACAAGAGGTTAATCATGCTTCAGAAAAACTTTTATAAAGTAGACTCCGTGGTAATTTGGGGTTAAGATAATAAAATGCAAACATTTCAGATGAGCCACCAGAGTGACTCTTAGATCACAGTCTTTCTCTGAAATTTTAAGTTTACTGTACTGAGAGAAATGAGTTTAAGTATGTTTCATTTTATTTCATGCCATATCAAACTTACAAAAAAAAAAAGAATCACATTTACACTCTCTATGTTAATTTAATATACACAATAAACAAAACAATGTAGTTCACAAGTGGCATAAAATAGTGCTTTATTGTTTTCCATTGATCACTTAATCTGCATACGTGTAGCACATCTCAGTTAACTTCAGTACATTGAGTGGGAAGCTTTGACATAGATATGGCTAAGAATCATAAGAACTGGCTAAGTGTTTCTGATGGAAAACTGTATTAATATAATGAATTTTTAAAGCACTGTTATATATAGCATTTGATTACTGAATTCATGTATCTAAAGTAAATCAACAAGACACCTAAAAACTATAACTACTGGTATTATGGAGGACTTATATTTCATGGAGCCCTGCATGGTTTTTTGCAAACAATAAACCATGGAATGCTATATCAAAACCAATGATGTACTGAATGGTGACTAACACATCATAATAAAGAAATTAAAAATAAATCAAAAATACAATAAAAAAGAAGTGTATAATAATAATGTAAGAAGTAGGTAACAGGCCATCTTTGCCAATCTAAACTTGCCTTATTTTTATGTAGTAATTTTACAGCTACTATGCAAGATTCACAAGTGAAAACTCCTATCTCTAACATTCAAATGTATTGAATTACCTGATGATCTTGTTAAAAGGCAGAATCAGATTCAGTAGGTCTGGGTTGGGGGATGAGATTCTGCATTTCTAACAAGTTCTTGGGTGCTGCTGTTTCTGCTCAACAGTCTGTGCAGCCAGGAACTAAAGCATTTCACCCATGTACTTGGAAGGCTAAAACTATATTAAAATTAACAATGAATATACAACATGATGTATCACATTTACACTCTCTATGTTAATTTAATATACACAATAAACAACAATGAATATACAACATGGAAATATAAACCTGAACATTTCGAAAAAAAATTACAGTATTATTATAAAATTCTGTAGATGAATTTAAATATCTATGTGTTATATATACAATGCCTGTGGGTTTTCTTTCCAAATGCTATTTTAATATCCCTTATGATTTTCTAAATAGAGGAAATTATCAGAGAACAAATACTCATTATTGTATATACTACTTTATGTGACTTGATTGTTGTGATAGATGTTGACAAGCTTTTTTTTTCTAATGAATAATCACAAAGGATTAATTTAATAAGAATAAGCTGACATCTTTAAAGTATAATCACCATTTCCCTCGAGCAACGAAAGAAAATAAATCATGCTCCTCTGAAACAGAGGAGCGGATTTAAACATAGAAAATCTCACTAGTTTGAAATTTTAGTAATATAATAAAATGATAAGTCTACTAAGATAATACTACTTCTGATAATCTGCCAAATAAAATCATTCCACATGCTAGAATGCCTGAATATTATGAGTGATACACTAATGAACATATGTTCCTGCTTATAGTTTGATATAGTTTGTATATATGATTTGTTAATTTCCATATTTTAAATTTGGTATATGCTGTGTTAATATATGATGAACTACTGTGTTGTACACTTTTATCAGGGAGGATTATTTATTTCTGGCAAAATAGAAATTTTTATCTCTTCATTATGTGCATACAAATTATAGACACTTTTTGCCCAATAAATTATACTTTGATATTATAGCAAATTCTAACAAGATGTTATATGTTAACATTATATTAAATATTGATATATTTGAGAAAGAAAACGTTGGAAGGTAAAGAAGCTATGGATTTTACCTAGTTATGTAGTAAAAGCCAGAGTACTCAAGATTTCTTGAGTAGCAGGACAACATTCTTTTCTTTATTTCGTATGGTGGAACACAATTCAAAACACTAGAATTTCTTCCTAGTACTGTCAAATGGAGCCAGAAATAGTAATTCTCCCTGTGACCTTTGAAACCAACTAAGAGAGTCAGCACATAATAACAAGAGACTGAAATTTTCCCTGCATGAAAGCATATGTAAAGTTGACTAAGAAAACATGGTCAGCAGTGTAAGCACAGAAAAGAAACATCATCACGAGAATTGGATGTGGGTGAATGTCCAGAATGCAGTTTTGTCCAAGAAAGAAGCAAAATCTCAGATGATAATCAATGATTTACTTGGAAAGTAGAGGTATTTTCTCTTGGAGAACAGCAATGTCTCTTATAAGATATTGATCTGCTTTCCTGGAATCTCTGCTAAGCAATATTCTGAATAGTTATTTAATTTTTGAGGTACACTGATTCTGGAGAGCAGAACCCTGGAAGGTCAATGGAAGAAGTACTGGTTAAGAGGAGACTAATTAATTCCCCATATATCAACAAATTTCTTGATCCCCAAAGTTCAGGGTCAGTTATTAGAGCATTTCCCTCTGAGATTTTTTAAAAGATTTATTTATTTGTTTGTTTGTTTGTGAGAGAGAGAGAGAGAAAGCACAAGTGGGGGGTGGCAAAGGGAGAAGCAGGCTCCCCACTGAGCAGGGTCTCCAACTCAGGGCTTGATTCTAAGACCTCAGGGTTATGACTTGAGCCAAAGGCAGATGTTCAACTGACTGAGCCTCTGTTTGATATTCTTTTATAATGGATCTACTTTATTCTCATATTTTTCAGTCTTAGGACAAACTTTTTAAACTATGATTGTAATTTAAATTTATTTTCTAAGAAATTATGATAAAAAAGTAAATTCCAAACCTAGAAATGAAAAAAAACTCTTGTGGGATATTTGAGGTAAAGCTATGTCAAAACTATTAACATATTATATTTTTAAATTATTAATATTTGAATATTTTAAGATATATATGAAATGTATTTTTGAAATTCATAACTCATGCTCATTACTATAGTGTAAGAAATGTATATATAATATATACATAAAATATATATACATATATTTCAATTTTTAGTATCTCACTATAACTGAATGATTGAAATGATTATAATGTGAAATAACTGTGAGAAAAACACTGGGATAATCAAAGGTTAAAAACAGAGAATTAATTAGTAATATCTTGATTAAAAATAGAATGACAGCAGGAGGAGTCAAGATGGCAGAGAAGTAGCAGGCTGAGACTACATCAGGTAGTAAGAGATCAGCTAGATAGCTTATCTAAACATTGCAAACACCTACAAATCCAACGGGAGATCGAAGAGAAGAAGGACAGCAATTCTAGAAACAGAAAATCAACCACTTTCTGAAAGGTAGGTGGAGAAGTGAATCCAAAACAATGGGAAGATAGACCGCGGGGGTAGGGGCTGGCTCCCGGCAAGCAGTGGAGCAATGGAGCACTAAATCAGGACTTTTAAAAGTCTGTCCCACTGAGGGACATAGCTCCAGAGGCTAAACCAGGGTGAAGCTCATGCGGGGTCAGCATGGACCCAGGTCCCACAGGGTCACAGAAGGATTGGGGGTGTATGAGTGACACAGAGCTTGCAGGTATTAGAATGGGGAAGCTGGCTATAGAGACAGAGCTGAGGATTGAGCTCTCAGCTTGAGGTTACCTGCTGGGTTGCCTGCTGGGTGAGCTCCCCCAGGCCGGAGACTGGGAGGCTGTCATTTTCATTCCTGTCCTCCGGAACTCTACAGAAAGCATTCAGGGAACAAAAGCTCCTGAAAGAAAACCCAAGCAGATTACTCAGCCAGGCCCCTGGTAAGGGCGGTGCAATTCCGCCTGGGGCAAAGACACTTGAGATTCACTATACCAAAGCCCTCTCCCAGAAGATCAACAAGAAATCTAGCCAGGACCAAGTTCACCTACCAAGGAGTGCAGGTCCAATACCAAGGAGAGCAGCAGAATTCCAGAGGAAGAGAAAGCAAAGCACAGAACTAATAACTTTCTCCCCATGATTCTTTAGTCTTGCAGTTAATTTAATTTTTTGTTTCAATTTTTTTTTCTTCTTCTGCTAAGTTTTTTTAACCTTTACCCTTTTCTTTTTTAACGTTTTTTAATTAGTTTATCTAATATGTATATATATATATATATATATTCTTTTTTATATTTTTTCTTTGTTTTCTTTTTTTAATTGTTTTTTTTTTTCCTGAACCTCTTTTTATCCCCTTTATTCCCCCCATGATTTGGGGTCTCTTCTGATTTGGTTAAAGCATATTTTCCTGGGGTGTTTGTCACCCTTTTAGCATTTTACTTGCTCCTTCATATACTCTTATCTGGACAAAATGACAAGGCAGAAAAATTCACCAAAAAAAAAAAAAAAAAAAAGAAGAACAAGAGGCAGTACCAAAGGCTAGGGACTTAATCAATAAAGACATTAGTAATATGTCAGATCTACAGTTCAGAATGATGATTCTCAAGGTTCTAGCTGGGCTCAAAAAAGGTATGGAAGATATTAGAGAAACCCTCTCAGGAGATATAAAAGCCCTCTCTGGAGAAATAAAAGAACTAAAATCTAACCAAGTTGAAATAAAAAAATAACTATTAATGAGGTGTAATAAAAAATGGAGGCTCTCACTGCTAGGATAAATGAAGCAGAAGAAAGAATTAGCAATATAGAAGAACAAATGACAGAGAATAAAGAAGCTGAGCAAAGGAAGGACAAACAGCTACTGGACCACAAGGGGAGAATTCGAGGGATAAGATGAAACAACATTAGAATGATTGGGATTCCAGAAGACGAAGAAAGAGAGAGGGGAGCAGAAGGTACAATGGAGAGAATTATTATAGAGAATTTCCTAATATGGCAAAGGGAACAAGCATCAAAATACAGGAGGTAGAGAGAACCCTCCTCAAAATCAACAAGAATAGGTCCACACCCCATCAACTAGTGACAAAGAGAAAATCCTGAAAGCAGCCCGGGAAAAGAAGTCTGTACCATACAAGGGTAAAAACAATAGATTGGCAGCAGACATATCCACAGAGACCTGGCAGGCCAGAAAGAGATGGCATGATATATTCAAAGCACTAAATGAGAAAAACATGCAGCCAAGAATACTATATCCAGCTAGGCTATCACTGAAAATAGATTTAAAAAAAAGCTTCCAGGACAAACAAAAACTGAAAGAATTTGCAAACACCAAACGAGCTCTACAGGAAATATTGAAAAGGGTCCTCTAAGCAAAGAGAGAGCCTAAAAGTAGTTGATCAGAAAGGAACAGAGACAATATACAGTAATAGTTACCTTACAGACAATACAATGGCACTAAATTCATATCTCTCAATAGTTACCCTGAATGTTAATGGGCTAAATACTCCAATCAAAAGACACAGGTATCAGAATGGATAAAAAAAACAAAACCGATCTATATGTTGCCTAAAAGAAACTCATTTCAGACGTGAAGACACCTCCAGATTTAAAGTGAGGAGGTGGAAAACAATTTACCATGCTAATGGACATCAGAAGAAAGCAGGGGTGGCAATCCTTATTCAGATCAATTAGATTTTAAGCCAAAGACTATAATAAGAGATGAGTAAGGACACTATATCATACTCAAAGGAACTGTCTAACAAGAAGATCTAACAATTTTAAATATCTATGCCCCTAACATGGGAGCAGCCAACTGTATAAACCAATTAATAACAAAATCAAAGAAACACATCAATAATAATACAATAATAGTAAAGGACTTTAACACTGAAATGGACAGATCATCCAAGCAAAAGTTCAACAAGGAAATAAAGGCCTTAAATGACACACTGGACCAGATGAATATAACAGATATATTCAGAACATTTCATCCCAAAGCAAAAGAATACACATTCTTTTCTAGTGCACATGGAACATTCTCTAGAATAGATCACATCCTGGATCCTAAATCAGGTCTCAAGTGGTATGAAAAGACTGGGATCATTCCCTGCATATTTTCAGACCATGATGCTCTGAAGCTAGAACTCAATCACAAGAGGAGATTTGGAAAGAACCCAAATACATGGAGACTAAACAGCATCCTTTTAAAGAATGAATGGGTCAACCAGGAAATCAAAGAAGAATTGAAAAAATTCATGGAAACAAATGATAATGAAAACACAGTGGTTCAAAATCTGTGTAACACAGCAAAGGCAGTCCCGAGAGGAAAATATATAGCGGTACAAGCCTTTCTCAAGAAACAAGAAAGGTCTCAAATACACAACCTAACCCTACACATAAAGGAACTGGAGAAAGAATAAGAAAAAAAGTCTAAACCCAGCAGGAGAAGAGAAATCATAAAGATCAGAGCAGAAATCAATGAAATAGAAACCAAAAAAACAATAGAGCAAATAAAAAAAAACTAGGAGCTGGTTTGAAAGAATTAATAAGATTGATAAACCCCTGGCCAGACTTATCAAAAAGAAAAGAGAAAGGACCCAAATAAATAAAATCATGAATGAAAGAGGAGAGATCACAACTAACACCAAAGAAATACAAACAATATAAGAACACACTATGAGCAACTCTATAACAACAAATTTGACAATCTGAAAGAAATGGTTGCATTCCTAGAGACATATAAACTACCACAACTGAACCAGGAAGAAATAGAAAACCTGAACAGACCCATAGCCAGTAAGGAGATTGAAACAGTCATCAAAAATCTCCAAACAAACAAACGCCCAGGGCCAGATGGTTTCCCAAGGGAATTCTACCAAACATTTAAAGAAGAAATAATTCCTATTCTCCTGAAACTGTACCAAAAAATAGAAATGGAAGGAAAACTTCCAAACTCATTTTATGAGGCCAGCATCACCTTGATCCCAAAACCAGACAAGGATCCCATCAAAAAAGAGAACTACAGACCAATATCCCTGATGAACACAGATGTGAAAATTCTCACCAAAATACTAGCCAATAGGATTCAACAGTACATTAAAAGGATTATTCACCATGACCAAGTGGGATTTATTCAGGGGTGCAAGGTTGGTTCAACATCTGCAAAGCAATCAATGTGATACAACACATTAATAAACGAAAGAACAAGAACCATATGATACTCTCAACAGTTGCTGAAAAAGCATTTACAAAGTACAGCATCCCTTTCTGATCAAAACTCTTCAAAGTGTAGGGATAGAGGGCACATACCTCAATATTATCAAAGCCATCTATGAAAAGCCCACCACAAATATCATTCTCAACAGAGAAAAACTGAAAGCTTTTCTGCTAAGGTCAGGAACACAGCAGGGATGTCCATTATCACCACTGCTATTCAACATAGTACTAGAAGTCTAGCCTCAGCAATCAGACAACAAAAGGAAATTAAAGGCATCCAAATCGGCAAAGAAGAAGTCAAACTATCACTCTTCGCAGATGATATGATACTATATGTGGAAAACCCAAAAGACTCCACTCCAAAGCTGCTAGAACTTGTACAGAAATTCAGTAAAGTGTCAGGATATAATCAATGCACAGAAATTAGTTGCATTTCTCTACACCAACAACAAGACAGAAGAAAGAGAAATTAAGGAGTCCATCCCATTTTTAATTGCTCCCCAAACTATAAGATACCTAGGAATAAACCTAACCAAAGAGGCTAAGAATCTATACTCAGAAAGCTATAAAGTACTCATGAAAGAAATTGAGGAAGACACAAAGAAATGGAAAAATATTCCATGCTTCTGGATTGGAAGAACAAATATTGTGAAAATGTCTTTGCTACCTAAAGTAATCTACACATTTAATGCAATTCCTATCAAAATACCATCCATTTTTTTCAAAGAAATGGAACAAATAGTCCTAAAATTTATATGGAACCAGAAAATACCTCGAATAGCCAAAGGAATATTGAAAAAGAAAGACAAAGTTGGTGGCATCACAATTCCGGACTTCAAGCTCTATTACAAAGCTGTCGTCATCAAGACAGCATGGTACTGACACAAAAACAGACACATATATCAATGGAACAGAATAGAGAGCCCAGAAATAAACCCTCAACTCTATGGTCAACTAATCTTCGACAAAGCAGGAAAGAATGTCCAATGAAAAAAAGACAGCCTCTTCAATAAATGATGTAGGGAAAATTGGAAAGTCACATGCAGAAAAATTAAATTGGACCATTTTCTTACACCACACACAAAAATAGACTCTAAATGGATGAAAGACCTCAATGTGAGAAAGGAATATATCAAAATTCTTGGGAAGAACACAGGCAGCAACTTCTTCAATGTCAGCCGCAGCGACTTCTTCCTAAGAACATTGCCAAGGGCAAGGGAAGCAAGTGCAAAATGAACTATTGGGATTTCATCAAGATCAAAAGCTTTTGCACAGCAAAGGAAACAGTTAACAAAATCAAAAGACAACTGACAGAATAGGAGAAGATATTTGCAAACGACATATCAGATCAAGGACTAGTGTCCAAAATTCATAAAGAACTGAGAAAACTCAACACCCAAAGAACAAATAATCCAATCAAGAAATGGGCAGAAGACATGAACAGACATTTCTGCAAAGAAGACATCCAGATGGCCAACAGACACATGAAAAAGTGCTCCACATCACTCGGCATCAGGGAAATACAAATCAAAACCACAATGAGATATCACCTCACACCAGTCAGAATGGCTAAAATTAACACGTTAGGAAATGACAGATGCTGGCAAGGATGCAGAAAACGGGGAACCCTCCTACATTGTTGGTGGGAATGCAAGGTGGTGCAACCACTCTGGAAAACAGCATGGGCGTTCCTCAAAATGTTGAAAATAGAACTACCCTATGACCCAGCAATTGCAGTACTGAGTGTTTACCCTAAAGATGCAAACATAGTGATCTGAATGGGCACATGCACCCGAATGTTGATAGCAGCAATGTCTACAATAGCCAAACTATGGAAAGAACCTGGATGTCCATCAACAGATGAATGGATAAAGACGATGTCCATATGCATGCAGAATGGAATACTATGCAGCCATCAAAAGAAATGAAATCTTGCCATTTGTGATGACATGGATGGAACTAGAGCGTATCAGGCTTAGCGAAATAAGTCAAATGGAGAAAGACAACTATCATATGATCTCCCTGATATGAGGAAGTGGAGATGCAACATGGGGGGGTTAAGAAGGTAGGAGCAGAATAAAGGAAACAAGATGGGATTGAGAGGGAGACAAACCATAAGTGACTCTTAATCTCACAAAACAAACTGAGGGTTGCTGGGGGGAGGAGGATTGGAAGAGGGGGTGGGGTTATGGACATTGGTGAGGGTATGTGCTATGGTGAATGCTGTGAAGTGTGTAAACCTGGCAATTCACAGACCTGTACCCCTGGGGATAAAAATACATTATATGTTTATTAAAATAAATAAGTAAATAAATAAATTTATTTAAAAAAATAGAATGATTGCCACACATAGGACAGAGCATGTGTGTTAGTTGTGCACTGTTCCAATGTTGCTCTTGGTGTTTTTTCCCCATTCTATCATCAAAGCAAGATGCCAAAAGAATATTACAAACTTATCGTTATTCTGAAGCACACATTAAGTAACATGAAATTTGTGTTGGTTGTTGACTGGGCAGAAATACAGCTAATGCAGGACAGGTGGGTCTCTGGTAGTCCCTTGCCACATTGTGTAGGTATATATCCAGATGACTAGGTGATTACAACCGGAGTAGATAGCCCTTAGGAAAGAGCATCCTTTGAAAGAGAGTTAGAGGAGGTTATCGGTAGGTCAGAATTGTTGAATTTAGAGATGGTCAGTCTATGTTATTAATCAGTGGTTCTCTTCCCCACTTAAGTAATCAGTTCCTGCATAATCCTGAAATTCTGCTTCAGCCTTTCCTTTCACATTATCAGGCAAGTATTTATATACTAAGGGTCGTAAGCTCACAAAGAAAACAAGATCTGAGCATGTTTACTGATATATAAATATACTAAAAATGAAAAAATTTATAGTATCTAACCTGTTATTAATGAGTCAAACCAAATAGAAATGTATAATCAAGGCATTAAAACTCTCAAAGAGATAAGAGCAGACATTGAGAACATAAAGCAGAATAGGAATTGATGGGAAAGAATCAAGTTGAAATGTTGGGTATGATAATTGGAAAATGAAGTAAATAACTAAACTGGCAGCTTGAAGATCTCAGGAACAAGTTAGAAAACAAAGAGATAGCACATTAAAAAAAAAGTAGAAGGAGAAACATCAGAATCCATCTAAGAAGAGTCAGGAGAGGAAGATAATTTGGGAAAGTATTTAAAGTTACAATATCAGAATTTAATAGAATTAGGGAAAATATGAGACTTCAGATTTAGAATTCTTGTCAAGTACAAGACAATTAGATTAAGAAAAAATTTACACTTGTGATTGATAAAGTGGGATTTAAGAACAGGAAATGACAAACAATTTTAAAATCTTACAGAAAAATAGTTTTCTTACAAATGTATGGGACTACAGTTTACATCTGAATTCTCAACAGTAACACTGAATGAAAACAAATACATAGAATAATAACTTCTAGGTTTAGAAGAAAAATTTCTTGTAATTCATGTCCATTTAATTAAAGTGATAGAGAAAAAAAATGGTGAGAGAAACTAGACTCTTTAAGTAATAGCAAAAAAACCCACATTGCTTTCAAGTTGTTTGTTGTTGTTGTTGTTTTGTTTTGTTTTAGTAGACTTACCCTACCAAAAGTATATTTAAATCAAAGAAACTCTATGAAGTTTCTGAATTTAGAATGTGAATAAACATATATCATAGTCTATTTGTAAATAAGACAAAATAGATTAGTAAGTGTGATGGAGTAGCCTTTGGAATTGCTATGTAGATTGACAGTTTATCCATTTCAATTGGGTTGAGGTACACTGGTGCTGCACAGAAGTTTCCTTTTATTTTACATTCATTTTTATTTTCTTTTTAATCGGAGAATGGATTAGTTCCCATACTTTTCTAAATAAAAAGCATCATCAGGTTTGTGTTCCTGAGAAAACTAGGACCTGAAGGAATTTACAGAAAGTAAATTTTACCAGCTGGGGGCAGGGGATGGGTTACATGTGAGGCTTCATTGCCCGGAATCTAAGAGAATAAACTCTGCATCCCAGTTGCCAGGTTGTGAATCCTGGTCTCTTACCGCTAGGTTTATGAAATTAAGCAAATGATTTAATCACTCTTGTTTAGTTTTCTTATCTATAAAATAAAAGACGACCTAAGTCCTATGACTCTCATATGGGTTAAGTGTGGCCTGAGGTACACTGTTTAACAAATGTAATTACCTAGCCCAGCAGAGAAGATTAAACAGAGTGCCCTCTACCTACTCTGAAGACACTGGGTAGTCAGGTATAGAAAAAGGAGCGGTATATTCCTCCAGGAAAGGAAAAAAACACAAAGGTAATGACATTTGGAAAGAAAGATGGAATACTGCCAAGACAAATGGTGCCCTTTTCAGAATTCATAATTAGGTAATCTTCCAAAGAGATTATATGGCGTCCTGAATTAATTGTGGAAAAGCAAGTAGAATAGCGATTATATTTTTATCTGATTTTCTATTTGTACTTATTTTGCATGATTCTTTTCTAGTATACTTTTGCTTGGAATAAGTCACAGAGTTGAAGTGGTATGTGTTTGAATGGAAAAGAGGTACTAACTAGGGGACAAATGGAATATGTAGGAAGTAGATATTGTTAAGGTCTTATTCTTTCCCAACTCAATCCCAATTTATTGCAATTTGTCAGTTCCACTTTCAAAATATACCCAGGTCTGACTTATCCCCACCTCCACCTCTACTACTCAACCATCTTCTTCCCCTGGCTAAATATAGGAGCCTACAGACTGGTTTCCCTAATTGCTACTTTTTCTCACTTTTTATTTATTTTCCCCAGAGGAGTAGAAGTGATTCTTATACAACTTAATAATTCCATGGCTCCCCTCTTTCTAGTTTCTCCAATGGTTTCTCATCTCGCCTTGAATAAAAGGCAAGTTCCTTAAAATGGACAGAAAAAGACACCAGGTCCTTAGCTCCTCTCTCCTCCTTCATTTCCTGCTCCAACCTTCTTTGCTCACTCGGAGCAGCTTCATTGACCTCTTTGCTTTTCCTCAAACACACAGGGCAAACACATTTAAGCATTTGCAGTTCCCTTCCCAGACCTTGTTTTTCAAAACACCAATAGTTTTAGATTCTACATTTTTGGTCTTCTTATTGTGAAAAATTTTCTATCTACTCTAAAACATCAGTTTTCTTTCACTACCCTTGTCTTTCCTGATTTCTTTTTCACACTATGTTATTCTTTGTAATAAATAACAATTATAATAAATAACAAATACACTTATTGGTTCACTACTGGCTGCCACTCACTAAATTTTAAAAATCAAGTAGTGGCTTAGTCTGCTCTTCCTCATGGAGCTTTCTGATTCCCCGGACTCAGAACTACACCTAGGGAATAAAATCCCAGATTAGAATTTGGGAATGGTTGAAGACTGAATTTCTCTGAAATCACTAATTCAAATGTTGAATTCAAAACTTCTTCAATACCTATGTCCTGTCTAGCAGCTAAAATGTTTCTTTCACAGATTTATTTCAATGTGCAAAAATATTTGGTTGTTTTGATTTACTTTCTTAAGGTCATGAAAAATGATGAAATTTAACATGATTTAACTAAAACACAAATATTCTAATTAAACATATATGACCATTTTAAGAGCTTCCTTGGGCTACCTTTTATTATTAATGTCATGTAGTGCCAGCTTAAAGCTATTCAGAAGTAATAAGAAAATCTTAGAAAACCAAAGTGTATTCAGTGTATGTATGATGCAAATATAAATGTGTGCATATGTTTTCTTTATACAAGTGTCTATATGATATGTATTATTATATATAGAATACATAGTACATTTTATAAAAATTAAACATATACTCATAAATAAGGATTTCTATTGAGAATAGTTAAATGATCACATAGTAAACTCATAATGTGGAAAATTATATTTTAGGGAATACATTTGGCCATGTGAATCAAATCTCTCATTTTGCCGTTTCCTCACTAGTTCTGAATTGGTCTGGCAAGATAAGTAGCAGATAGCAGTGAAACTTAATAAAAATAGCTACAATGTTTACTCCTCCCATCACCATACTGTATAGTTCTGCTTAAAATAAGAGACTGAAAAGAAAAGTATGATTTCTGATCCAGTTATAAAAAAAAAAGTATGATTTCTAGCGTATTTCTCTGAAAGAGAAAGTTGTGCCTTATATGTCCATTTACACACTTACTTTAAATGAAGTTTTGAGGAGTATTAAAATACACAGTTGTTATTATCATTTTCATAAATGTCTACATGAAACTTTGATTTATTATAAGGGAAGTTTGCTTCTTTTTATGAACTGTGGCATCTAATTTTTAGATTTGAAGCACTATTTTCTGACTTATGTTGGCGTTAATAACATTGACTCTGCAAAAATCACCATTCCCTCCTGGTTGGGCACTACCCTTGGGAGGATAGGTCACAGCTATCTAACAGCGGCATCCACAGCTGTTCATGCTGACGCAGATTTGAGTGTTATTTCCTTGACAGAGGTCACAGAGAAGCAGTAGAAGATAATTTCATGAGGCATCTGCTATATTTGTGGTTATACTCATTCTTCAAGATTGACCTACAAACTTTAGTTTCTGCAGGAAAATAGCATTAAATCAAGACACAGGGGCTTATAAATGGAAAGCTGTAAAAAATGAACTTTCATGTGAATGGAATGTTATCTTCAATTGAAAAATCAATATAGTTAAAACCAATAAAATGTTGGTTTCAAAAGAGGCTTAAATAGAGGTCAAAATGGATATATTTGACTTGAAAAAGCTTTAAACTATAATATAAAAATCCAGCTAGAATATACTGTATGCAAGTGTACACTGCTTAATGCTCAGGGTTATCTAAAGACTTCAGATAGAATCTCTTCTTTAAAATATTTATTTTTTGGTAAACTAGAGCACATAAAACATGATTACAATAAAAAATTTTACTTGCCTAATTTTAAATATTGCTATCAGTGTTTTAAGTAAAATCTATTTTCAAAAATAATTTGCTATAAATTAATTAAAATCTCAAAGGCTTAGCTCACTCTTTTGGGCTCCATTTTTTGTTCCAAAGTTTGTTTTGGGGCACCTAATGGGCACCACCAAATATGCCAGAAGGTTAACTGTTTTGAAGCCAAAATTGTGCTTAATTGTTGCCTTGTTACTTATCTGTGTGACATTGAACAAGTTGTTTAAATTGTCTGAGTCTCTGTCTCATCATCTGTAAAATGAACAGTAAAGTAACACAAATAATTCTCTGAAAATTAAATTTTAAAATGCACATGAAATCATCTAGAAAGACAATGGTAATTATTAGCTGTTTCTTAAATATGTGTTGTATACCTTACAATTGTGTTTAGCTTCAAAACAAAACAAAAAACACTGTCTAACCAAATTCTAAAGAGGGTTTCAAGAAAACAAAATGATTATTTTTACCTATGAACAAATGGTTTGCCCTTCTGATGTTTTTCTTCTTATTAATGAATTCATCATTTTTTTCCTTAGAAAATAGTTTTTAATTGCCTAACACATGACAGACACAAAACTTATGGATACAGATGATGACAAATAGGGGCAGGTTTAGAGGGTAAAGAGGATTAGATTATCTTGCTGCTGAGGTACACCAAGCACAGAGGAAGGACATAAGTCAAGTGAAACTTACCTGAAACTCTTTTCTACATTTGGGAAACTGTGGGTCCTTCAATTTTGTTTCATGAAGGTGTAGAAGAGAAAGAGAAGGGTGCTTAAATTCTACTATCTTCTGTATGAGAAAGTTGAATATTATACAAAACTATTAAGAAAATATTTGAATTTTTTAAATATGCTAGTGAAACTATTTGACTATACGATAATCAAATAGCTGGTAAAATATAGTAAAACTATAACCAATATATGAGAAACATTTTAAATACAGAAATAAATGAGTCCTAACTTCTACTCAAAAAGATTTACAAATATCTGAACATTTGAGAGATTAAACACTGGAAACATGTTTCATTAGAAATTGGCCAAGGGGGCACCTGGATGGTTCATTCAGTGAGGCCTGAAACTCTTGATCTCCAGGTTGTTGGTTTGAGGCACACATTCGATATAGAGATTTCTTAAATATAAATTTTTAAAAAATCTTTAAAAAAAAGAAATTAGACTAGGGACAGGTGAAGGGGATTAAGAGGTACAAACTTTCAGATATAAAATATGTAAATTATGGGGATGGAAAGTACAGCATAGGAAATACAGTCAATAATATTGGCACAGACAGGAAGGAAGGAAGGAAGGAAGGAAGGAAGGAAGGAAGGAAGGAAGTCTTCTTTGGAAAATAATAAGATTATGTAAACAGAAAATTTTATGAAGGTCATAAGTCTCATTCAAGAGTGACATGAGATTTTCTAAAATTATTGGTAAAGAATAAGATTTTTGCCTATGAAAGTAGGTTGAAATTACAGAGTATTCAGGTATTCCTCAATGATTCAACCAAGGGGCCAAAAGAAAGGAGAGTTAATGATAAGTAACATTAGCTTATTTGCTATTATCCAAGCTTCAAATTATTAATTGCTGTCCTAAGACACCCATCTTAATTGAAATGGTGAAGTTTTCATGACACTGGTATTTGGTTCTTTAATTCACAACATTAAAAATAATTGCACAATGTTAAGAAATTTCCTCTGTCATGTTTGTAAATATTAATACTTTTATTTCAAACTTACTTTAGTTTTTGTATTTAATATTCAGAGATTATATGAAAAATAAAATGTGTCTTAAAAATGACAAACTATAATCATAGGAAGTTGGAGAAAAATGGATAAAGAAGTGGGAGAAATAATAACACCTTATTTAAACAAACATAGAAAGTCAAGCCTATCACTTGACTTGTTGGATGGAAATAAGAAAAGATGACATATTTCTCTTTCTTTCCCCCTCTAACTAATAAAAATTATATGTTTGGTCTTTGAGGAGTAAAACATGGGGAAATGTGCCAAATTATAACCAATTACTGGGTATTATTACCTATGTTCAAGCTAAAGTTCCCAAGATTTGCTAGGAGGGCAAGTACTTTGACAGATATTTGGAAGAAATAGAAAGAGGGTAAATTGGTGGTAGGTTGGATGGTGTTTCAAGTGAAAAATAATGTATGGTTCACATCTATGGTCTACCAGCATTTGAAAGCATAAATAAATTTCTTGAATCTGGGACATTTGTCAAGTTACGTATTTTAAATGCAAAGTAAGTACAAAGATATGAAGGGCTTATTTTCCTTTTTATTTATTTTAATTCAAATGGAAGTGTTTGGATATGCTCTGAATAATAAAAAACATGCTCAATAGATAAATGCATGAATAGTCACTTAGTACGTCTGATGTTATGAAAGTTGTCTTACTGAATTAGAGTTTGAATGTGAAATTTAATTCCTGATTTTATTTGATCTCAAGTGTTATATAATGGCAGCAGTATTTTTCATTCAACCTGAGAAATGAAGTGTGATTGGTATTATATTATAAGTTCTTCCAATAACTTATTAAGATAAATTTTCCTTTTAACCACCATGAGCCTATTATAACAAAGCATGATTGATAGTGTGGGAAAATTGATAGTTATAATTCAAGATTAACAAATGTCCAGCTTTATTCTATTCTTTGATTTTGTACCCTGCCTTACATTTTCTTTAAAAGATGGTATTAGCTTTTATCAAGCCATGTACTGGCTTTTGTTCTTCTGCTAATTTTTTCTTTACTCAGTTAAAACTATTACTATCTTATTATCTATTGAAAGATTATACCTATTTTCTCTTTAGCAATCAATATGTTTTCAGGCATCAAGAATTCTTGTGAGAATTTTACCTAATTAATTTTTCAACAAATATTTAGTTAGCACTTACTAGGTGTTAGGTACTTTTCGATAAAACATGGACACAGAAATGAGCTAAACAGAAAATAAAAATACTGTAATCATGAAGCTTTCATTCTAGCTGAAGAAGTCAGAATATTAAGCACATAATAATTACAATATGCAAATTTCAAAGAGCAGATATAAGAGAAAAAAATGAAGTTGTGAAAAAAGATTACTGAGTTACTGAACAGGACAATTTTATTTTATATTTACACACTGGAGTGTGAAAATATGATTTTTCTACAAAACCTTAAGGAAATAAAGGAGATCCTAAGAATGGAATATAGGTAGGGAGAATGGCAAGTTCAAGGTCCCTGAGGTGTGAGCATGACATGTTATATTGAGAAACACACCGCAGACATGTGTAGTCAGAGTAGATTAAGATACGGAGGCATGGAAGGATATTACTTTAGAGAGTGAATAGAGATGAAATATCCTATAGCTATGTGAAAATAATGGGAAGTTTGGAACAGAGAAGCAGTATGGTCTCCTCCAAAGGAAAATGTGGAGGCCCACTATACATAGAATAGATGGGAGCAGAGAACATGTTTAGGAGGTAATGGATATGGTCCAGGAGAGTTTCCTCTGGCCTGCATGAAAGTGGTAGCTGTAGAAGGGTTGAGAAATGGTCAGATACTGGTTATATTTTTTGAATTAAAACAAAAGATTTGCTTCTTCTGAATTGAAGGTGACATATGGAGAGTCAGGTTTTCAGCATGAGCAGCTAGAGGGACAAAGTTGCCATTCGTTGAGTTGCAAGCATTTTTAACATGCTAAGTTTGAGATACCAGTTGGTTATCTATGTGAAGATGCCAAACAGAAGTTAGATACAAACTGGTTTGATTAATATCAGCCCTGGACTCAAAGAAATCAGCAAAAGAGGATATTAAAAAAAAAATCTCAAGATTAAGCCTTAGGCATTAATAGCATGTAAAGTTTGGAAATAATAAGCAGGAAGTTAGCATTCAGACTGGTAAGGAGTTTCCAGTGGGGCAGGAGGGAACCAGTAGAGTTGGGATGTCTTGGAGTCAATTGGTTAAAGTATTCCAAGGAAGATAGATGAATTCATGTTTTCAAATGCTGATGATAGTTCAAAAGAATGAGAATTGAGTGCTGACCATAGATTTGTCAATGTGAAAGCCATTGCCAAATCATCTAAATTAGTTTTGTTTGACGGGTGGTCATGAAAACCCTAGTACAGTTAGTTCAGCAAAGAATAAGAATTTCTGGAGAATGATTAGCCAGATACTTGTACTGAAACCCATTATGTAGTCAACACAAGTAATTCTGAACAACATATTTAACCATCTTTGTACAAACACTGTTGATCCGGGAACAGTGAAAGGATTTCCAGGCTGTGAATAAGCACAGGTTGAAACCCAGAAAATTAAACCTAGTGTAGGAAGGCAGTGTTAAAATCCTGTTAAACCTCAAGCATTCTCCTCTCCATCTCCCAATGTCCTCCAAGAGACTGTGAACTCTGAGAAACAAACTGAGGGGTTGGGGGGGGTTGGGTGAGCCTGGTGGTGGGTATTAAGGAAGGCATGTATTGCATGGAGCACTGGGTGTGGTGCATAAACAGTGAATTTTGGAACACTGAAGGAAAAAAAACAAAACAAAACCCTTAAAGCACAACTTAGTCCCAAACAGCCTTAGAGAAACAAACTGGATTTGTTGCCTTCTTTCCTATGACTTGGTGCAGTAATCTAAATAACCATTAATTATGGTATATAAGATCCAAATCCCAAGCATAATTAAAAATATATATATTTCTGTGATTTGAATCTATTAACCTGTAAATAGACTGTTTATATTCCTTTTTTAAGTTCTGTTTTTTCTAGGACTTTATTACATCTTAATTGACAAAATTTATTCTCTTCATTAATTTTTTAGACAAGTTTAAAAATTGAATTTAGAATCATAGTCATCTTGGAGATATAAAAAATTTTTTATCACTCTTGAATTATAATGGGTTTTCATTATTATTTATTTCCTTCAAAACAATGAAAATCATTGTGCTATTTGTTAAAATTATGAGTAAAATAATTTAATAAGTTTATTATTATGTAATAATTAAATATATGTGTAATATGTATGATTCCTGAAATAAAATTTATTAGCATAATACATGTCTGTCTGTTATAAATAATTTTTATCTTTTGGGAGATCCACATTGTAATATTTTTTCTAATAACTTAATATTTATAATACTCATGGGTTTCTTTTTAGCTTGGAGCACATTAACAAATATAACGATAATGCATATATTTAAAACAAGATTTCACATCAAAATATCACTAATTATAGTTTCTTTGTATTGATCTACTTTGTCAAAGCATTATTAATTAGTGAAATGTTGAATGTAGGCATGATGCCGTTAAAGTAATCACTCTTACCACATTGTCATTTTAGAAAAAAAATTATGAGAGAAAGAATGAATAGATCAAAGGATCAGTATGTATTTAATGAATTATTAATGAACTCAACATAACTTTAGATAACATGCAGTTTATAGATTTTTATCACATTGAATATTTACTATGTGAAATCTAATAGTGTACAGTAAAAGGAAGTGCAATAATCAGAAACTCATATTAAAGTACCCATGGCGGGGGGCTCCTGGGTGGCTCAGTGGGTTAAGCCGCTGCCTTCGGCTCAGGTCATGATCTCAGGGTGCTGGGATCGAGTCCTGCATCAGGCTCTCTGCTCAGCAGGGAGTCTGCTTCCTCTTCTCTCTCTCTCTGCCTGCCTCTATGCCTACTTGTGATCTCTCTCTGTCAAATAAATAAATAAAATATTAAAAAAAAAAAGTACCCATGGGGTTCACTATGCTCTATTTTGACCTGAGTTCTATTGCATACTGCTGGGTGAGACACAGATGGATGAGAGCTGTTTGAGGTACTCACCTAAGGGATACATAAATATATAATACAGTATAAATTATAAGTTCTACTCTATTGGCCTCTGAACAAAAGTTTTTACCTAGGGTAAGTCTGTCTTGGAGAAAGTTCATTTCAGTCAACAGAAATGTGACAAATTTAACATAAAAATTCATTTCATAAAATTTCATAGACTATAAAGAAGTAAAACTATGCTGAGAGTAGTCAGATAAAACATGAACCTGGAGTCTTGTTGCCTTCTTTCCTTGTTGCCTTCTTTCCTATGACTAGGTGCAGTAATCTAAATAACCATTAGATAATCTAAAAAAAATTAGATAGGTCTATTTAATATTTTCCTATCTAAGCAACTGACCATATTTGTCTCATGACACAAAACACAGAGAAAGTTAGTGTCATGGTTTCTTGCCAATCAATGGACTGTCTTCTTTGGAGTTAAGAGTTTTCTCTTGTCCAAGTAGATACTGAAAAAGATCAGTAAAGGATGTTAAGTAGGAACCTTCTTCTGTGCACTGTCTATACAATCCAGTTATCATTTCCTTGCTTATTTAACATTTTCAACCCTGCTTGTATCCTGATAATTCTTATTTGATTTAACTCCCCCCTCAAATTTCATAGATATATTCGTTTCTGATTGCTCAACTGTTATATTGGTAGGAAAGAAAAAAGACCAGAGAGATGGAAACTGAAGCAGAGATGAGGAAAATAAACGCATAGTACATGAGCTGTGTCTTTCTTTCTTACATTCTTTTTTTTTTTTTTTAAAGAACAAACACATTCTATTTTAGCATCAAGGCAGTTTGAAATATATGAATAGCTGAGGGCAAAGCAGAGTGCCATGATGTTGTTTGAAATTCAAGAGAAGAAAGAGGGAAAGTAAAATAATTTGCAATTAATAACTATTTTGTGTCAGGTACACCTAAGTTCATTAACATATCCCCTCTCCCTCATTTAATGCAGAGACTATATAATTTTAAATAAAAGTTTCTGAAACACTCATGATTAATTAATTTGTCTAAATTGATGTAGCTTTTAGTTGTTGAAGCTATGATTCAAACCTAAATGTCTCGAATTTTTCAGTTTTATGCCTTTTCAATACTTCACAGAAGGAATGTTAGATGTAAAGACATAATTAAAAATAGTAAATTGACATCTGCAGAAGTACATACTTGATATTCAGAAACATGGCTAGCAATGATTAAAACCCAAGATGCCAGGAAACATTTATCAGAGAATTGAAAGAATGTGTAAGAAACTAGGTAATAAGATAATTTTAATATTTCATTCAACAAATTCCCCTAGAAATCCCTTAAGTTCTACTTAAAAAAAAACTTATTTGTTACTCTTCAGTAAATATTTGGGTTATGATTCAATATTGACACCTCCTATGAAAATGGTGACACTTTACTTGCTTTTCATCTCTTCCTGTGGACAAATGTGTGTATCTTTGACATTTTATATTTGTTTTGCACATATAGTACTTTCATTATATATATGTGTGTGTGTGCGTGTGTATGTATGCATGTATGTGTGTGTGTATATATATATATACATATATGTATATATATATATATAGTTGTTACTTTATTTTTAACATAAACTCTATACCTAATGCAAGGCTTGAACTCATGACTCTGATATCAAGAGTTGGACACTCTTCCAAGTCAGCCATATGCCCCTACAATATATATCTTTAATTTCTCATTCTAGTTTTCCTGCGTCAGAGCATTCACAGCACAAATGTTCACTCAATTCTTGTCTCATTGTTCCCTTACATTCCCTCTTTAGGTAAATTGCACATTTAGCAGTAAACAGAGGAGAAAATATGATACTGATGTGAAAGCTCTTCCTAATGACATGATTTGCTTGCAGGCTCATTATTTTGTGAATAATAATGACAGCTAATTTAAACTTAATGCACAGGCAATTTCTTTGAATATTCACACCGCTAGCTTTAGAAAGTCAATGATCTCAAGGCTGAGGTAAGACTCTCTGGGACAATTGAGGAGATTTTCAACTCACTGGGCAAACATCGGGGGAAAAAAATCTTTGAAAAGGTATTATAGAATTAGAAATAAAATTTTAGTTTAATTCATAATGTGTGCAAATACTTCAATATTTCTACCAATTGCTAGTATCTAGTCATATTTAAAAGTCGTACTATATCCCTTTAATATGTATAAAAATATGTATATTTCTTTTTAGTTTTCTTGCTTTTCTAATATGGTGAAATCATTATTATATATTTGGTGTTTAGAATTAAAAAGCTATATTCTGTATCACCTTTTTAAAGGAATCCCTGGCGAATTCAGTCAGAAGAGCATTTGACTCTTGATCTTGGAATTTGAGTTCAAGCCCCTTGTTGGGGTAGAGATTACTTAAAAATAAAATAATAATAATAATAATAAATTTAAAAACAAGTATATTTTTTTAAAATAAGTGATATTTAAATTATCTAAGTGTTTTAAGTAGGTAGGAAAATAGCATCTAGCTAAAGGCAGCAGCAAAGTAGACACTCTGAAGTTAGAACATGCATGAAATGGCACCAGTATGATTTGAACATAATCATTAATGTTTAGAGTGATATGTGTTGAGGTGTAAAATGTAAGCTCATAGAAACATTTTAATGAAGAAATTTTAGCTCCATTGGAAGGAACAAAGATTTAATTCTAAGGACAATGAAGAGAAACATGTAACAAGTTTTAGGAATAAACCACAAAATTATATTTTAAGTGATTTAATGTATTGCTCAGTGGCACACCTTCCTTCTCATAGCATGGCCCAGGGGATAATGGCATTGACATCAACTGAAAGTTTGCAAGCAATACAGAATCTTTGGTCCATATTGCAGATCTACCTAATTGAAATCGACATTTTAAGATGTTTGGTTAATTCCTTGGTGCTTTTAAGTTTGAGAGCACTGGTTTAAGACATGCTTCTTTGAGCCCATTGGTTCATAGACGGTGTTTCATTGACCTGCTTCACAGCTTTTAGCTGTGCTCATGGCTTACTGCAGCATTTTGTGTTTCTCAAGTTCCTCTTTCTCAGTTTCAGTCTCATCTTGTTGGAGTATATTTTCAATAATTGCCTCAGAAAGAGTTTGGTGGGGGTAAATCTACTGGTTGCGGCATGATCCAAGTTTGTTTGCTTCTACAACTCAAGATAAAGAGTTGTTTTCCTTCAGATATTTAATACATTGATCTATTGTGCTGGAACCTGGCACGTTTCCTGAGCAGTATAATGGTAATATGAACCTTGTCCCATTGTAAAAAGATTTTTTTTTCCTTCTCTTTGGAAGCATTTATAAACTTTTCTTTGTACTTGGTGTTATATTAAATAATGCTATGCTTAATGTTGGGGAATATTTTCCTCAGTACTACAAGACCTCCCTGTCCATTTCATTTACATTTTTCTTTTAATTTCTCTTTTGAGAATTTCTACGTAGGATGTTGGATATACTGAATTTTCCTCTGTCAAGTATTTCTTCATTATTTTTTTTATATCTTTTGTGTGTGTGTGTGTGTGTGTGTGTGTGTAAATAAAAAGCAGCCTCTTACAACCAGAAAGTGATCTGACAGTGACAGTTAGCTTCAGTGTTGTTAGAAGATGGCTTGATACTCATAACTAGTCACACTGTTCTGTTCTTAGATATACATGATCTTGTAGGCAGAAACATCAAGATCACAGTGAGAGTATGATAAAGGGAGGAAAATAAATGTCATTGTACAACCCATGAGATAGCAAACATCTCATTTCCCAGCAATTGTGAGTGACTGCTATTTTTTAATCAACTATGGTGTGATTCTTGCTCTAATATGTCCTTCCTGTAGATAAAATTAATGAGACGCTCAAATACATAAATGTTGTATTCTAATAGCACCCAATCCAAAGTGGACCCTGATTTCCATACCTTGTTTCCAAAATTACCCAATAAAAGACCAAATCCAATTACAGTTTCTTTCTAATGCTTTATGAGACCTCCTACCATTCCTTATAGTTTGTGTTCTCCCTCTCTGCAATTAGTAATAAATTCACTTGTTCACCTATAGGTTTGTTCCTCATGATCTTTGGCTGGAAGACATTGACATAAATATTTTTTTTGAATGCATAGGGAAACTATTAGTTTTATTTTATAAATTTAGAAGTTGAAAGTTAAAGAAGTTAAGAAAGATTTAGAAAACTTCTTTTTAAGTAAAATTTTCATTTCATACCTCCTCGGCAATGTATGAGAACCTCCTATCAACCAAGGAATATATAGCCTTTTTAGCTTTCTCTTAATGCCACACATACTGGCAGACTTTATCCCTTCCTGTCTCCCCATAAAAATTTAAATATTATTTCTCAGTTCCATGGTGTTGCTACTTTAAGTTAGATTAGTACAACTACTCTATTGAATGTGTTACTCAAAGATCTATAAGAAGAAATAGGTCACTTTACAGAATTTCCTCTGTTGATAGCAAAGAATTTTCAGCACAACTAGAGTCATGAGAAGGGGGGTCATGAATAAAATTTGAGATCACAGCACATGGGCAGAAATCCCTCCACATGATATAACCATTGCTCTGGGTGGCAGAAGTCTTATATATAAATCAAAGTCAAGAAACCTTTCACACAGGAGATACATTATATTCTATCTACTCCAAACCACTAATTTCACAAATGAGGGGAAAAAGAAAATATATATATATATATAATCTCCCCAATGATTATTTAAATTCCTCAGGAAATTCACTTCTGGAAAAAGCCTCTTCCTATGGCCCTTCTAGATGCCACTGTTGAGAGTATACTGGACTCCTCTTATTAGGAATACTGAAAGACATTTTTTTAGTCAGAAATTTAAAATATGTCACTAAATCACAATACCTCTGCAACTAATGGTATTAATTTTCACTGTGTTTTTATTATTCAACATATAAGTGGCTCTAAATTGCCTGTATTAATTAATACAATTTATTTTCCTTCATATTTAGTACACAGAATAATATTCAACTTTTAAAGGAGAAAGAAAAATGTCTAGTTTTGTGATAAATTATGTCCTACTCACTTTCTAATTGAACGTTTCAGTGGATGAGCTTTTCTATTTAGTGAGACTTAATTTCATTCCATCAA
Organism: Mustela nigripes; assembly: GCF_022355385.1. Classification (NCBI taxonomy): domain Eukaryota; kingdom Metazoa; phylum Chordata; class Mammalia; order Carnivora; family Mustelidae; genus Mustela; species Mustela nigripes. The sequence goes on along the minus strand of NC_081571.1, from coordinate 43,849,521 downwards.
TGATTAATTAACATGACTGTTGACATACATTTCTAAAAACATAATATTTCTGTAAATCAGATTGTTTTTATAAATGCACATTTTGGGGAAACAGCTATATTCACTACATTTGGGAAATTACAAAAATAGAAGAGATTAAAAAGTCAATAAAATATAGTTTTGTTTTATGCATTCTTTAACTGAGAGACATTTCAACATCTATTAAATATATATATTTCATCCTTTGTGATCAGACCTCTAAAACTCTGAAACAAGATAAACTGGTGATTTTAAATTAGCAAATAGCTAAATTAGATTCTTAACCTGAGAAAGGATGACTATTTAACTTGTACAAGTTATGCCTTGCACATAAGTACAAGCTAAAATTAATCAGTCCTCTGTCTCTGCAATATAACCAAGAATAACTTGTGATATATTGATCTATTCAATATCTAATTTGTGACTGTCCATTCTTTGCCACACGATTGTGTAGATTCTACAAATTTGTCACAGAAGAAAATAGATGCAGTTTATGCCCTCGTGGATTGTACAGTCCAGTGGAAAAAATTTAGCATTTAGGGGATAAGCTAGTATGGAGGAACAAAAATTTAATCTGAGAACTAACTGTTAAACTGAGATCAAAAGGATGAGTAGGAGTTACCTGATGAATTTAAAATAGAAGAATGAGTGAAAGAAACTTTCTTGCAAGGGAAATCATGTTAAGGCTCATATTTTAGAGAAAATGCAGCACATTCTAAAAAGTAAGAAGAGTTGTCCTGATGAAATGAAATTGAGTAATACCGAAAAAGGTGAAAAAGAAGGCTGGAGAGGAAGACATGCACCAGATGGCAAGAATGATGTTTAGCAAGGACAATGAAAAGTCACTAAGGCACTTTTAAAATATAAGTGATTTTTAAAGCTGACAGAAGATATAGAATGGATTACACAAAATAAGGTCTAGATAGATATACTCCAGTTAAGATATGATAGAGGAAGAGACGAGGCATTAACAGGATAAAAAGCAATAGATGGCTTCAATACCTAAAGGAGACACACTCAAGGTCAGATGGTGAATTATAAATAAATTAATGGATAGTGAGTCATGAAAAGATATTTAAAAAAATTAATCCACTGTGATTAAAAAATTGAAAAAAATTAGAAAGTTAATCCATTATGGCAGGGTTGATGATAGTTTAGGGGTGGTTAGTCTTATATTCTGAAATCAGTGATCTCTCCTGGGTTTTAGGATTAAGCAATTTCTCAAATTGTGCTAACACTTGATGAAACAAAAGAGTAACAAGCAAAGAGAAGACTCATTTGAGAGTCCTGTGAAGCTACCTAGATAGTAAATTATGAATAAATATCCCAGGAGGTAGAAAAAAAAAAAAAAGGGAGTGAGAAGTTTGTTATAAAAAGCAACCATAAAAAGGAAGCCTTCAGTAAAGGGATGTGGTTAAGACTGCAAATATTGTTGAGAAGACAAAGTTTCATATCCTGAAGTAAAACTTGTATTTAGCCACACAGAAGCCACAGATGTCTAGCAAAAGAACAGTGTGAAGAAGTAAGAACAAGAGTAGCGTGAATGGGATGATGATTGTTGAATTATGAAGCTATGTATGGTGAAGAAAATGTTTGGCCTTGAAGAGTGTGTGATAAATAAAGTGTAGGTATGATGCTAATTTTAATTAAAGAGAGTTAAGCTTCCTTAATACTGAGGAAGAGACTATAATATAACTTGAAGAAAAAGAAAAAGTGAAATCAGCAGTACAAACCTTCCATTAAGGAGACTGAGAAGAGTCTACAGAGTATACAGAAGAAGGGAATAAAAACAGTCATAGTCATTAACAAGAAAGAGTATCAGTTTACTGTTATGATAGGGGAAGAATACAAGGGGATGCATGCATGTAATCTTTCACAGTAGTCTCTTATTCTTGTTACTTCCGTGGTATCAGTTGTAATGTCTTTTTTCGTTTCTGATTATATTTATTTATTTTCTTTTTTTTCTTGTTTTTCTTAGGCTAGCTAAATGTCAATTTTGTTTATCTTTACAACTTAATTTCATTGATCCTTTCTATGGTTTTTCTGTCTCTATTTCATTTGTTTGTCTTCTAATTTTCATTACTCTTTCTTTCTGCTAATTAGGCTTAGTTTATCCTTTTTCCAGTTCCTTAAAATGTAATGCTAGGTTGTTCGAGACCTCTCTATTTTTGATGTATGCTTTCATTGCTAATTTCCTTCTCAGCACTGCTTTTGAAGTATACTATAAGTTTTGGCATGTTATGTTTCCTTTTTCACTTGTCTCAAGATTTTTTTTTAATTATTTCTCTCTCTTTTTCTTTAATTTAATTTTTTTTCAGTGTTCCAAGATTCATTGTTTATGCATCATTGATTTTCCTTTTGATGTCATCGTCTACCAACCAGTTTTTCAAGAGTTTCATACCATTATGGTTGGAAAAGATATTTGATGTAATTTCAATTTTCTTAAATTTTTTATGACTCATGTTGTGAGTTGACATGATTTATCTGGGAGGATGTTCCATGTAAGCTCAAAAAGAATGTGTATCATACAACTCTTGAATAGAATATTCTGTATATGCCTCTTAAATCATTTGCTCTATAGTATTATTCAAACATTTAAAAAAAAATTATACAAATTCTCTACAATTTTTTCCAGAAGATAGAAGCAGGGGGACTACTTTGTAATTCATTCTGTGTCAGTGTCACTCCAATACTAAAACCAGAAAAAAAATTACAAGTAACTACAGACCATTATCTGTAAATATCTATCTCATGAACATAGATGCAAACATCCTCAACAAAATATATGTAAATCAAATCCAACAATATAAATATATACAAATATATATTTAATATATAAAATATATAAAAATATTTTTAAAAATGTAAAAATATATAAAAATAATTATTTACCATGATCAACTGAGATTTATGCAGGTACAAGCTGAGTTCAAAAATAAATATATATATATTTTCTATTACATCAATAGACTGAAGATGACAAGTCACTTGATGGCATAAATAGATGCAGAAAAAAGCATGTGATGAAATTCAACAACCATTCATAATAATAATAATAAGACTCAGCAAACTAGGACTAGAGGGAAACTACCACAACTTGATAAAGAACATCTACAAAAATTCTAAAATGAACATCCTCCTTAATGATGAGAAATTGGATGTTTTCCTAATAAGATTAGGAACAAGACAAAGATATTCTCTCCTACCAGTTCTTTTTGACATTGCACTAGAAGTCCTAGCTAATGCAATAACTAAAGAAAAAGACATACATCTGTATGGATTGGGGAGAAAGAAATAAAACTGTCTTTGTCCACAGATGACAGATTGTCAATGTGGAAAATCTGAAAAAAAAAAAAAAGATCAATTTTAATTAGGAACTAGGCTGCCATGTATAAGATCCATCAACCACTTTCTTATATACCAGCAATGAATAAGTAAAATTAGAAATTAAAAATGAAATACCATTTATATCAGCACCTCCCAAAATGAAATACTTAAGTATAAATCTACCAAACTATATATAATACCTATATGAGGAAAATTATAAAACTGTGATGAAAGAAATAAAAGAATAACTAAATAAAAGGAAAGATATTCCATGTTCTTGTATAGAAGGAATAAATGTTTTCAAGGTGTCGTTTTTTTGCCAATTAGTTTACAGATTAAATGCAATCCCAATTAAAATCCCTAAAAATTATTTTCTGGATATCCGCTATCTGATTACTAAGTTTATAAGGAAGGGCAAAAGACTGAGAATAACTTAATAAATATTGAAGAAGACCAAAGTCAGAGGAATGGTACTCCATGACTTTAAGACTTATTACAAAGCTACAATAATCAAGACTGTGATATTGGTGAAAGAATAGAAACCACATCTGTTAAAATGACCCAACCTCAAAACACTAACACCAAACCCTAGCAAGAATGTGGGACAGGAACTCTAATCCAGTGCTACCAGGAATGCCTTTGTACAACCACTTTGGAAGACAGTTTAAAAGGTTCTTGTAAAATTAAACATATTTTACCATATGACTCAGCAATCATACTCCTTGATATTTAACCAAAGAAGTGGAAAACTTTTGTCCACACAAAAAACTGGACAGATGTTTATAGCAGCTTATTCATAATTATCAAAACATGAAAGAAACTAAGATGCCCTTCAGTAGGTGAATGGATAATTAAACTGTAACACATTCAGACAATGGAATGTAATTTAGTGCCAGAAAGAAATTGGCTATCAACCCATGAGAATACAGAGAGGACTTAAATGCATACTAGTAAGTAAAAGAAGCCAACATGAAAAGGCTACAAACTGTATGATACCAGCTATATGAGATTCTGAAAAAGGAAAACTATGAAGACAATAAAAAGATCAGTGGTATAGAGAAGGATAAATATGCACAGCACAGTGGATTTTTAGGGTAATTAAATTATTTTCTATAATACTATAATAATATATACATGTCACTGCACACTGTCAAAACCACAGAAAATAAAAAATCAAGAGTGAACCCTAATGTGAACTATGAACTTTGGTTGATAATGATGTGTTGATATAGCTTTATTAATTGTAATAAATATACCAGTCACTCTGTTGTGGGATGTTGACAGTAGGAAAAGCTTTGCATGTGTGGGGGCAAGGGTATATGGTAAATCTTTATATTTTCCCCTTTGATTTTGCTGTGGCCTAAAACTGCTTTAAATAATAAAGTTTATTAATTTTTAAGTGATTTCTTTCTGGGAAAAATTAAATGAAAGGAGGCAAAGTGGGTCTTTTTCAGATAGTATAAATGTCCTATATCTTGATTGGGATTGTGGTTACATAGGTATATACAATTGTCGAAACTCAACAAACTTATAATTAATGTCTACAATTTGTGTATTTTATTCTGTTAAAAGTATATGTCAATAAAAAGTTAAGAAAAGATCTCTAACACTTGATTGACAAGAACAGATATGTGGTATTAACAGCAATTATTTTGAGTGTGAAGTCCATTAATTGACTCTAAAGTATAATCTATGTCATATTGGTCCCTGTTATGTCTTGCTTCCCTTATGTTCATGATGATCTAAACCAGGTCAAATACTTGGAATTTATTCTTTCTGCAGAAATAAACAGGAACTATACAAATCTCACTGTAATTTGATCATTAAAACAAATTCGTGCCCAACTTCAGTTTTTCATTGAATAGCTGTGGAAAGCAGTTATGTTCCATAGGTGTTCAAAATTGCTTGGAGCAGCTTCATCTTATATATTTTTCCTCCCATCTAGCCATATCAGAGTAAATTATTCAAGAAAAAAATATATTGAAACACTTGGCAAATAAGATAGTGAATATCAAAGATAAATTTTTACTTTTTATTTATATAAATAATCTTATTTATATAAATAAGTTTACCTTTTTATTTATATAAATAAGTTTATATAAAATTTATATTTTACTTATAATATTTATTTTTATATATTTATGTGTGTGTGAAAAAAATATATGTATAAAAACTATGTGTTGTGAGTATGTGTAAAAGATGTGTGCATGTGAGGGGTGCCTGGGTGGCTCAGTGGGTTAAAGCCTCTGCCTTCAGCTAGGGTCATGATCCCGGAGTCCAAGGATCAAGTCCTACATCAGACTCTCTGTCCAGTGAGGAGCCTGCTTCCTCCTATCTCTCTGGCTGCCTCTTTGCCTACTTGTGATTTCTGTCAAATAAATAAATAAAATCTTAAAAAAAAATGTGTGCATGTGTTAAAAATCTATGGATGTGTGTATTTTTTTTTCTCATGCAACCATTTGATAATGTATCTACAATAAAATAAGGGTGAAATATGGGTGAATTTAATTCCACATGAAAATTTTCAAAATATAAATTTTCAAAATCAAAGAGAAAGAATGCAAAACAAAGACATTTTAATTCTGTCTATGAAAAGCTTTCTAAAATAACATTTTGTAAGGAAATGCTGTCTTAATTTGAAAGATTTCTAATAAACATATATAAAAAACTATTTGTTAACATAGGATTTTAGAATTGGGGGGAAAAGATTTTATTTTATTTTTTTTAAAGATTTTATTTATTTATTTGACAGACAGAGATCACAGGTAGGCAGAGAGACAAACAGAGAGAGAGGAGGAAGCAGGCTCCCCGCTGAGCAGAGAGCCCAATGCGGGGCTCGATCCCAGGACCCTGGGATCATGACCTGAGCCCAAGGCAGAGGCTTTAACCCACTGAGTCACCCAGGTGCCCTGGGAAAAGATTTTAATTACATTGTTCAAATTTATAAAATACCACATAAAAATGTCCCTTGGTGTTTATGATTTTGTAAATGTTAGCTTGTTTTATTCTTAAGTACAAATGACTACAATCTAACCAACCATCTCAACATAATGTTGAGATAAAACAGAAGGAAACAAAACATTGTGAAGATTAAAATTTACAGGCTGGAGGGCATTGTTGTTCTAGAATACTGGTAGAGAAATAGCTGCCACAAAGAATGGACCTTGTTATATGTGAAAAGAGTGCCTCAATGAGGACAAAAGGCAACTCAAATGTCCACCCATTGATAAATAAGATGTCACACACACACACACGAATATTCCTCAACCTCTAAAAAGTATAAGATCTTACCATTTGCAACAACATGGATGAACCGAGAGAATATTGTGCTAAGTGAAATAAGTCAGAGAAAGAAACATCATAAGATTTCACTTATACGTGGAACCTAAAACAAACAAAGAATAAACAAATAAAAAAGTAGAAATGGGTCCACACGTGCAAAGAACAAATTGATGGCTCCCATTATAAAATGTATAGGACTTGGGGATAAAAGGAACGACATAGGGAATATAGTCAAAGATATTCTAATAGCTTTGTATGGTGACGGATAGTAGCTACACTAGTGAGCATGTATAGAGGGTTGTCAAATCACTATGTTGTGCACCTAAAATGAATGTAATATTTTGTGTCAAATATACTTCAATAAAAAATAGGTAAATAAAAATAAAACAGTTTATAAAGTATAAGATAAAAAAATAAAATATAAATGGGGCATAATTAAGATAACAGAAAGTGACTATATAGTGCTTATCCTGAAAAAATTGAACAAGAAATGAGGAAATGTAAGCACTGAAAAAGAGAGGAGACTAACAAAGAAAATGGAGACAAAAGATCTCTTCACAATAGCATACAAGGCACTTTTCCCTTTTATACTTCAGGTTGGCCCTCTTCAATCATTTTAGACCACGGGCCATGCTTATTATAATTGAGATATGACTTATTTACTATAGAATAAAAGAGCTATTAACATGAGCAGGGACACGTTCCTAAAAACCATGCAGGTTGTTCAAGGCCAGAGACCATGAAGACAGTAGAGTCACATTTTCTGGGTGTTACATATGGCATAAAATATTTGAATAGCATCCCTATCCTTAGGCAGATATTTTCCCTCATATATCAAAGAAATGATGCAATGAAGTCTTGATTAGTTTGTATCATTCTTATCAACATTATTATTATTATTATTTACCTCGTAGAATTTCCATCATTTAAATAGAAATACCCACATAAATTAATAATTTTATTTAAAAATCTGAAACACATATGAACTTGTCAGAACCATCTGATTTGTTTTAACCTCATAAGTGAGCAAAAATAATTTCGACAAAATAGTAAATGAGACATAGTGTGTATCCTAGTCTGGCACATAAACTGTAGAATTATAATTATTCTTAAAGCCATTGACATGCATGATCCATCAATCAGCAAGAAAACATTATCCTGATTTAGCAACTCAGATGAAAAAGTTCAGTACCTAATGTAGACCTTAATCTTTTAAAAAAGGGATCTCATTAAAGTCATTTAAGACCACAGTAAAATCTGCATGTTTGAACTCATGATCAACTGTACAATTTTTGCTAAATTTTGATTCTTTAAATTTAATAAGGAAATACATTCAGACCCAGATTTCTAGATAAGCATACTTTTGTTTTCATAAGTAAGTAAATTCAAATAACATTTTTGTGCTTTGAGTGAACATTAATTTCTGTTTTAGGTCTTTTGTGCTAGAGCATTCCATACTTTCTTTCTCTTGCTCTCTCATCTGTTATTTTCCTTTCTTACTCTATGGTGTATGGATATAATACTAATCTTTTGGCATACTGAGAACTTGAAAATACTTTCAATATCATTGTGTACTTATAATTATATAAGTGAAATCAAATGTTTCCCAAGGATACACTGTGATTTTTCCTTGTTTTCCTTGATTGTGACAGTTGTAATGTTATTATAATTTTCTAATCAAATATTACATAAACTGGTAAAATACTGATGTGAACGTAGTTTTTACTGTGAAAACAATTTAATTATCATAAAAATTATTAATAGAATTAATTAAACACTACTATAAAGGAACATGTAAGTAAAATAATGGTAAAATATCAGGATAAATAGCGTTTTTTTTTCTCAGAAGACTTCATAAATTAATTTTAATTTCTTCCTCTGAGTTGAATATACTGAGAGTGAAATTCCTTAGTGTACTTTAGGAGCATATTTTACACAAGAAGTTTTTTGTGGTTCATAATCAATAGACTCATTAAAATAGGGAACTCATCATTAAATCAAATTTCTGGTGAATATTCACTTATAAATACCTATTTTTATAATATTATTTGTGTCATTTTTATGATGATCTGATTTAATACTTAAAAAAAAAGTCCTTAGCACAACTGGTACAAATCACAAAACATATATAGAAGCTTCTATATTATATATATTTTCAAAAATAAGTTGTAAACATTTTGTTGTACCTTTTTCTTTTCATGAAACAATACATTATTCTATATTTGTTTTTGCTTTGAAATACTGAAACGTAGAATTTAAGTGATGCAGAAAATTACAAAATTATTTCCTAGAGAGATGTTATTTCCTAAGACAGTCTGTGTGGTTAAAACATACATTATATGGAATGGGGATTAAAGAGTGCAGTTGTGATGAGCACCAGGTGTTGTATGGAAGTGTTGAATCACTAAATTGTACACCTGAAGCTAATACAACATTGTATCTTAACAAACTGGAATTTCAATAAAAACTTTAAAAAATAGATTATATGAAATGCTAAGAGGCTAGCACAGTTCATTTATTATACATGTATGTGTTTGTGAATTTGAATATATATACATAATGGTGTAGAGACAGAAAATAGTGTATATTGATTCTCTATTAATAAGGACGATAGGGGCGCTTGGGTGACTCAGTGAGTTAAAGCCTCTGCCTTCAGCTCAGGTCATAATCCCAGGGTCCTGGGATTGAGCCCCGCATCAGGCTCTCTGCTCAGCATTGAGTCTGCTTCCTCCTCTCTCTGCCTGCCTCTCTGCCTACTTGTGATCTCTGTTTGTCAAATAAATAAATAAAATCTTTAAAAAAGAATAAGGAAGATAAAATTAGCACTGTAAATCTTGTCAATATCTTCTTTCAAGGAAAACCTCCTGAGAAGTATATATATTTTTTTAATTATCACAAATAATGAAAAATGTATTCTGGGGGTACTTGGGTGGCTCAGTGGGTTAAAGCCTCTGCCTTCAGCTCATATCATGATCCCAGGGTCCTGGCATTGAGCCCCGCATCAGGCTCTCTGCTCAGTAGGGAGACTGCTTCCCTTCCTCTCTCTCTGCCTGCTTCTCTGTCTTCTTTTGATCTCTGTCAAATAAATAAATAAATATCTTTAAAAAAAAGAAAGAAAAAAGAAAAATACATTCTGCATTTAAAAAACATTACATTAACTTTTTAGTAGTAGTTTCAAATTTCAATCTAGTGAATGTTAATGGACACTTAACATTTTTTCCAATTTGTGGTATCTTAATTCTAATTTCTTTCTTAATTGAATTTCACAAAGAATTTTCTTTTGCTCACAACTGTTTATAAGTGCTCTACTTCTGAGTTACTTCATATTTGAAAATTAATATCTGCTATATTTCTAATCAAATGACATCATGGCTGGGTAAAACATTCTGGTATCATAGGAACTCCCTCAACATTTTGTAGACACTGATACATCCTTTCTCCTTAGATTTGAATCACATTGTAAGTGAGCATCAGGTCAATAGGAGTAACCCCCTACAGACATGGTAAGGGAATTTGCTTCTTTTCCTTCTCATTAGATACTTGAATAACTTTTCTTAATCCAATGATCTCATATATGTACATATGGATATTTTAAATTCTGTAATCAGATAAACACCAGCACCCTTGTATGTTTCCTACTGGAAAAGCAGTTTTCACTTCACAACTTTTTTTTTTCTTTTGTTGTACCTCTGAGTACCTTTCCTATTTCATCCTATTTCCTCAGATACTCCAAATCTGCCTGAAACTCCCCCTTGAATGTAGTAATTAAATTTATGACAAGCCTTTTGAAGTCTGAACCTTATAATTAAGTAATAGCTTTGTTTAAAGATTCATTTATTTATTTTAGAGAGATTGAGAGAGAGAGGGAGCAAACATGGGTGTTGAAGGGCAGAAAGGGAGGGAAAGAATCTCAAGAAGACTCTGCATTGAGCACAAAGCCTGACACAGTGCTCAATCTCATGACCTGAGCCAAAATCAAGAGTGGGATGCCTAACCAACGAACCACTCAGAGGTCCCTAAGTAATTGTTTTATTTTGAGATAACCTATTAAGCACACTTTACTAATCATGTCTAAAGATGATACAGTAGAGTACAAATATGAAAAAATGAATACTAAAATTATATAAAAATAAATGTATATTATATTAAACAAAGTAATGTAATGACATTCATTCTAAATTTCTACCCCAAGGACCTGGATTTAAATACTGGAATTACTGATTTTTAATTGTGGACAAGCACTAATATTTCTGAGCTACTGATTTCTCATTTGTAAAATGGAGCTAATATATATAAATATCAAATCTAATATCTCAAAACTCAATAAATATTAGATATACATTATCACCTTACATCATATTTTAAGATTAACTCTATGGGAAGTATAATAGCAAACAATTGTATTATTTTGTTGATTGCCTATATAAATATTTGAAATACTTTTAGATGTGAATATTGTCATTTGTTACCTATAATTATTATTAAGATAAGAATATATAAGCTTCCTAGTTACATAGCCCAGATGTATAACTTTCAAGATAGTATGTCTTTACTATTAACTGTTTAACACTAAGGTATATTAACAATGAGTCACAATACGAATATACTATTTTTAGGTTATTTTAATTACTCTTAATTCCTATCCAAAGGTTAATATAGTCTTACAAAGCAACTACTAAAATTCACACAATTTGTGAACCTAAATTGTTTATTCTCTATGAGATTTACTGTCTCTAAACTGTTTAGTGAGCTGTCATTATCTTTCTGTTTAAAGAACTAGTTAAGGCTGTAAAAATTACTAAGAGTCATCTGGGACATCCAAAGGTAGAAATAAAAATAATGAGCAAGGACTTTTTAATAATGTGAAGTGTCCTACATAATATGAAAGTACAAGTATAGAGACAAGATAGAAAAACATGTTTATATTAAAGTATTCACAAAGCAAAATTGAAAAACAGAAAGGGCCAAATTAAAGAGGAAAAGCAAAACTTTGGAAAATCACCAGCTACGAATTCTATTGTTCTATCTCTCTAAAAAGGTTAGAGTGCTTTCAAGTTAAGAGAATATATAAATTTTGGGGCTCAGACCTCTGGAGTTCAAGGGTCTAGAGACAAGTTACACCCACTAGCTGAACTACAGATCAGACTTAGGATAGTTAGTAAAAGAGGAAACTGATGAAATAACAATTACATCTGCAAGAAAAACTGTAACATTGGAACACTGAGCTAGGCTTACTAAATCCTTTTATAAGTTGTTTTTATGAGATTACTTATAGTGTCTCATTAATCTCTTTTTGAGATTACTTATAGTGTCTCAAGGACATATTATCATGGATGATAGACCTCAATATGAGATAGAAATCCATTAAAATTCTAGAGGAGAATATAGACAGTAACCTCTTTGACATTGACCACAACAACTTCTTTCAAGACATGTCTCTAAAGACAAGGGAAACAAAAGCAAAAATGAACATTTGGGACTTCATCAAGGTAAAAAGATTTTGCACAGCGAAGGAAATAGTCAACAAAACTAAGAGGCAATCCATAAAATAGGAGAAGATATATGCAAATGACATATCAGACAATGGTGTCCAGATCTATGAAGAACTTATCAAACTCAGCACCCAAAAAACATATAATCCAGTTAAGAAATGGGCAGAAGACATGAACATACATTTCTCCAGAGAAGTCATACAAATGGCTAACAGACACATGAAAAAATGTTCAACATCACTAGCCATCCGGGAAATACAAATCAAAACCACAATGAGATGAACAGGAACCAAACTGGGATTACCGAAGGGAGGGAGGTGAGGGAATGGGGTAAAGGGATGATAGGTATTAAGGAGGGCATGTGCTGCGATAAGCTCTGGGTGTTATACACAACTAAAGAATCATTGAGTACTATACCAAAAACTTATGACATACTATATGCTGGCTAACAGAACACAATAAAAAATAATTATAATGCATTAATTTTGGTAGAATTATTTTTCATTCATATTATTTTTCAGACATAGGAGTCTACTCAAGGTTAAATGTGAGAAAAATTTCAGTGAAGTTATTTTCCACAACCTTACTTATATAACTCAGACACATCATAATAAAGTCTCTAGAGAGGATGGGACTTATTAGTAAATAAAAATACTTATTTTTTGTTCCTCAGATGATGAGTTTTCTTTTTCTCACAACTGTTCATCAGTGCTCTATTTCTGAGTTACTTCAGATTTGAAAATTAATACCCATGTTTTCTAATCAAATGGCAATATGAGTGGGTAAAATATTCTGGAATCATAGGAACTCAACATTTTGTAGATGCTGAAACATCCTCCCTACTTAGATTTGAGTTACATTGTGAGTGAACCTGAGATCAACCTGAGTAACTGCCCCCACATCTGGTAAGAAGATTTGCTTCAATAGATGAATCAGAATCAATGACAGATGCATTTACTATGCTTAACTGCAAACATTAAAAAAAACAAAAAACAAAACAAAAAAAACCCTACCTTCCAAAGGGGAGATCCATAGGATGTGTTTGGATTGGAATAAAATAGTTCTCAGTATTGGAATAGTATTGTCCTATCAAAGTTAAAAAAAATAAAAGTACAAAGAAAAAAAAAATTTAACATTCTTATATGAAAATACTCATATCTATTTAAATAATTTATGTTGAAATCAATGTACATTATAAATATTTGTAATTTTTCCTCAATTTATTTCATTTTCTTTGTATTTTTTTTCCCATTCTTTGTTTTTGCAAAATGTCTTTCCCTTAATTTTCCTACTGGATCTCAATCAACAAACAGGTTCTAAGCTCTTCAGTTCAAAAGTAAAACAAATAAGCAAGGAAGAAAATAGAAAGATAAAAAAATTTCCCTTTTCTGCAATTCCTAGTTCCTTTATTAGACATACATAAACACCTTTAGTTGTCTCAAAATCATTGTTTTAGTGTTTAGGGTAATTTTCAAAATATAGTCATTTAGTAACATTTGAGAATATTACATTTATGAATTTTATATCTTCAATTAATATTTCTTTTATTGATTGCTTTATCCATTTTCCCCCTAATTTTTAATGTGTTCTAGGTTGTATATATATCTCAGTTGGCGGCAATTTAAGGAATAAAAAGTATGAGCTTGATCCCATGCGAACTTCTGCTATACAGCTAAGTAACTGTAATTTATTTTCCATTCTAGGACACTTAGAGGATGAAGTGGAATTATTGACATTTCAACTAAACTAGAATTGTAAATTTTTGGCTTTCATCAAATTTGGGAAAATTCCAGCAATTATTTCTTCGACATTTTCTTCTGTCCTAGTACCTATTTCCTCTTGTTTTGTAACACTAATAAGCACATGTTTAATCATTTGCTATTATATAAAAGGTCTCTGATATTGTTTTTTTTTTAAAAAAAAAAACCTATTTTCTTTCTCTTCTTCACATGATTAATGTGTATTGATATATCATAAAATCGCTTACTCTTTCCTCTGCAATATTCATTCTGCTTTATGTTCGTTAAGCAAATTTTATAGTAAAGATACTATATTTTTAATTCTATAGTTTATACATTTAATAATTTCTAGTTTTCTGTAGCAATATCTTTTAAAATATTTTTATTCAGAGTGAGCACTTTTATATTTTAAAAAACTAATTCAAAAGAGTAATACTAGTTGCCTTAAAATTTCTCACTGACATTTTTGACATTTGGGTTGCCTTAGGGTCTGTTTCAATAAATTTTTCCCCCTGGGGATATGTTTCATTTTTTTTTCATTCTTTCTATGTTGGGTAATTTTAAATTATATATTGGATATTATAACTTAGAGATTCTAGATCCTTTTTTAAAAAATTTTTGCCATCGAAGTTTTTTCTTTTGAAGTAGCAATTATCTTTACGAGACTTGAATGTGAAACTCTTGTTTCTTGGGCAAGTTGAATATTGGCTGGATTTTTACTTCCATATTTTCTGATATGAGGACACATTTTTCTGCTTATTTATAACTGGGACCCTTAAATGAAATAATAATATGTACATTGACAGCTGTATATCTTATTCAAGATCAAATTTTGAAATTGTATGGTTATTCATTATATTTTTGAGGTTAAAATTCTCTTTCAAGACAAAGTGACACATATAAACCTTAAGCTATAATTTTTGCACACATTCAAGAATGTTAATATACTATGTACAGAACAAAACTGCTGTTTTAAAAGAATATTACACCAGATAAATTAATTAATTAAAAAAGAATATATACCCAAACTTTCAATGTTTGTTTCAATGTGTGAGACAGTTTTGAAGATGACCACATGCCTCCTCACAAGAGATTAATTTATAAGCTAAACTCCTTAACATGGCTTTCTGCAGATATGTTTTATTTATGGATTTTTGCCATAAGAGTTATTTAACCCAATAATAACCAATGCGTGATCACTTGCTTTTCATTAGCATTTTAACAGTAAGAAAGAAATTATACCTTTTGTTGTTGTTGTTGTTTTTCATTTTCTAAGTATCTGTCATCTTGGTTTAAGTATGTCTCTATTATTGGCACTCTGCTCCTTACATATATGCTTTTAATGTGTATAAATTATCTATAAAAAGAAATGTAGTTAACTAATAACAATGGTTGTCCCTGAGGTACAGAATCCTGGGAATCAAGATGAGTGAGAAACTCATATTTGACTGCTTTAATATTTTACTCCTGTTATCTGCTATTTCCTTCAAAAAAACAGGTACTAAAAAGACTTGAAAATGACATACAGCTAAGTTGTGTCTGGTATATTTATGACCAATACACAGTCTCTACAAGTTTTCGTTATGTGTTTCTATACATTTCTATTTTTCATGGATAAACTAACAATTTTAACGTTGCTTAAATAGTTTTCTGCTGTTATATAATCTGTATCTATATGCTAACCCCAAGTACAGCTCCATATGACTATCAAATAAATATCTATTACCTAAAAGTGACTTTTTTTACTGCTTCTTATAACTATACTATATCTGAGAATTTTTTAATTCTAACTTCAGTTAGCAAAAGTTCGTCCTACTTATTTGCTCTGAAATATGGTTCTGCTTATGTCCATTCAGTATTTACCTGGACGCTGTCCAAAGAGTCTTCTCAAATGTTCATTTAGCCATTTGTTTATCTTGTGTTTGTATTATCAGTTAAGCAACCAGCATCCTGAGAGACTTACAGTGGTTTTGAGGCTATGGGCAGTCCTAGAATATAAACTCTGCATTCTCTGCATTTACCAAGCGTTTAAAGGGATTCACAAAGGATCAAAGTAATGTTTGCCCATTTCTATTCCAGATTCTCTATGTGACTATGTTCAGCCTGTATTTTGGTAATACTGCCTATCATATCATATCGTAGGAACAACTCATGACCTCAGGGAAAAATCAATGTCAGGAAAAGTCCATGTCAGTAGTAATCTAATTGATTGACATTTAAGGTTTCTCCAACAGATGCAGAGAGTAAACATTGCCAATTTTCCCCTTGTCTACTCAAACTTCAGACTAGTGGTTAAAAAAAAATAAATAGTGCATGCAATTGGAAATTTTTGCTCTTTTAAATCATCCAGTTTTTTATCTTTTTACATACTATATATTTTGCTGTACTTTTCTCTCAGAGGATTAAAAATATTACTTCCTAAACTCATATTTTAAAACAAAAGTAAGGAGTTTAAGTAAACATGGAACAGATAAACAAATGAGAAATATTTATTCATTTACATTTATTTTAATAAAATAAGTTTCTTTCACATCTATATAGCTATACATTAAAACTATAAATTTCTTGATATCCTTTTAATACAATATGTCTCTTGACAACTATTTACATATGGGAATATAAATTCCAGTAACTGAACTTGCTTTCAACTAGTATTTAATAATAAATACTAAAGAAAAAACACTGTTCTAGATATAAGATACATCAAAGAACACAAAATTACTTTCTATTCTAATGTCATTACAGCTTCAGAGGAGAAATAACAGAAATTAATAATAGAAGATATGGGAACCTGGGTGGCTCAGTCAGCTAAGGATTTGCCTTTGGCTCAGGTCATGATCCAAAGGCCCTGGGTTCAAGTCCCACACTGGGTTCCCTGCTTGTTGGGCAGTCTACTTCTTCCTCTACCCCTCCCCCCACTTAGGCTCTTATTCTCTCTCCCAAATAAATAAATAAATAAATAAATAAATAAATAAATAAAATAGAAAGTGTGACTGGCATAATAAAAACAATACTCTGGTCTTTACTTTGTACATATTAATTTCATCTTTACCAAAATATTATGTAAAGAAAAGAAAGAAGAAAAGTATGTGAGTTAGGTACTATGGTTATTTACATTTTACATATAAGGTACCAAAATTCCAAGAGGTCAATTACCTTTCTGATTTGTGCATCAAATTAGTATTTGGCCCAACATTAACAGCAACCAATATAACTCTAGAATTCAACATTTACATTACACCGTGCTTATATGGATGCAATAGGGGGACAGATAAAAGGCAAAAGCATCAAATTATTAAAGCAAGGGAAGATTCCAGGAACCCTAACCATGTATTTAAGATCTGATACACAGTTACAGAAGAAAGAAACGTGGTAGAAGGAAATGAAGCATGAAATTAAATATGGCATATCTGATTCCTACAAAGAAAGTAGTGTGGCTGGTGCAGTATGCAGTGTGTACGGTAGCAGGTAAGGCAAGATATGGAAATAGAAATATAATTATACAAGAACTTTGTTATTGACCAAGACTGCCTTAACATTTCCCTCAGTTCCAACAAACTTTGGCAGGTTTCCTCTTGACTGAAGGCCCCTGATATCAATTTTCTTAGGGAATTTTTACCTTAGAGAACTCATAATTGCAAATTTTCTGTGCCCTTTTTATTTTTTTTAAAGATTTTATTTATTTATTTGACAGAGAGAGATCACAAGCAGACCGAGAGGCAGGCAGAGAGAGAGTGGGGGGGGGAGCAGGCTCCCCGCTGAGCAGAGAGCCCGATGTGGGACTCAATCCCAGGACCCTGAGATCATGACCTGAGCCGAAGGCAGCGGCTTAACCACTGAGCCACCCAGGCGCCCCATCTGTGCCCTTTTTAGATATAAATTTTCTCCTGGTCTTTAGTTAGTTTACAAGCCAGAAATGTCTTGTCTCAAGGACCCAGACACCATTCCTTTAAAATATAATCATCAAGAAAGATAGTGCCTCTTTTCCCCAGTTTCTAGGGAAAGTAGAAGTCTAACTTGGACAAGCAACAATTAGCCAACAGAGATATTCCCTATTTTACCCCATCTGTTACATTTTTTCTTGCCTATAAACTGTACACACTTCAAATATTACTCTAAAACTTACAGGGAACAAAATGTATATCCACCCACAACAGGTAAATTTTGATATCTATTGCTTCTGTTACAGCTATGAACGTATTTGTGTGTGTGTGTGTGTGTGTGTGTGTGTGTGTGTATACATGTGTGTAGTGGGGGGGATGGGTTTGATTGTGTGAGTGTTTACATATACTCTTTAGCCTGGTAATTCACAGGTGTTTAAGGTTTTGATACATATATGAAACAAATATCATTGTTTGAAACAGTAAGTTCTTCCACAAACAGGAGGAAATAACATTGAAGAGTTTTAGAATCAAGATTCTAGGTAGGCTTCCAGGGTCAGCAATGCCTGTCTGTCAAAAGATATTAGTGAGGCCAGGAATTTGTCATTTGATGGATAGACTCATAAGGACATGTCTCTGAAGGGATAACAGAGATCAAAAGATCAGTTTATGAAGAGGGAAGTAAAGTGGCAGATTGCAAGAATGATTAGCCAGATGTCCACATTTCAAGGTGTCTGTCCAAGTGAGGGCAACAGGTAGACTCTGTCTTTCTCTGTAATTTAATGTGCCCAAATATCTTTGAGATAGGAGAATAAGTTTGTACCTGAACTAACAATAGCAGCAATAATAACAAAACCCTGCATTGCCTAATACTAATTTGTAGTTGATTAAAGCATAATCCTGGTGGACTTTAGAAATAGGTTATGATGAGTTTTACTTATACCTAGACTTTTAAAGATTTATTTACTTACCAGAGGGAGTGAGGGAGTGTGTGTGAGTTGGGGGAGGGACAGAGGAAAGGGGAGAGAGAGAATCATCAAGCAGACTCTCCACTGAGCACAGAGCCCAACACAGAGCTCCATTCCATGACCCTCAGATCATGATCTGAGCTGAAATAACAAGCCATATTTTCTCTTCTTTCTTCTCAGTTTATTGTTAATGTTAAAATTTAAATATCCAGCATGTTTTTAAAATTAAATTCTTTTATTTTAAGATTTTATTTATCTATTTGACAGAGAGAGAGATTATATGTAAGCAGAGCAGCAGGCATAAATAGAGAGGGAAGCAGGCTCCTGGCAGAGCAGAGAGCCTGATGTGTGCCCGATCCCAAGACCTTGAGATCATGACCTGAGCCGAAGACAGAGGCCCAACGCACTGAGCCACCCAGGTGCCCCAAAATTAAATTATCTTGACATTTGATTTCTATAGCTGTTTATTACACACATAAGTGCCTGAAATAGATTCAGCAAAGTATACCATTTAGGGACACCTGGGTGGCTCAGCCTGTTAAGTGGCTACCTTCTGCTCAGGTCATGATCTTAAGGTCCTGGGATCAAGTCCCACATTGGGCTCCTTGCTCAGCGGGGAGCCTGATTGTCCCTCTGCCTGCCACTTGCCCTGCTTGTACTCACTCTCTCTCTGATTTGAAGATAAATAAATAAAATATTTTTGAAAAACAAAAGCAAAACAAAGAATATCATTTATTATGAATTCTTCATTCAAGAATTAGTTTGAACCATGATTTGCCTAATTGTTTGCATAAGAAAACAGTAGTTTTTTTTCTAAGAAAGTTCATGGATAGGCACTGTTTAATGCATTTATCTGAGTTTAAAATGTGTTTCATTTGTGCACATGTTGTACACATTATATTTGGTATTTTGCACTTAATAACTTTGGTATATTATTTTTTGGTTTAAATTTATCTTTCTCAAATCCAGAACATATTTGACTCTGTTCTTAGGTAGTGAGTATTTTTGAGAAAGTTTGAAGTCAGCTTAATTCTACCTTACTATCCATAAGACTATTTCTCTTTCATTGCAATGCAATGACATATTACAATATATCTTAATAATTATCATTATGCATATTGTAATAAACATTTTATTTTAAATAGGTTTAGATTCTTTTAGAGGAAGTAAAGGTAGTACAGAGGAGTCCCATAAACCTTTTCCCAGTTTTATCGGCTGTTAATATCACTGTATACTTGTCACAACTAAGGAACTGATAACAGTGTATTACTATTAGGTAAACTCCATACTCTGCTCATATCTCATTACTTTTTATCTAATGTCGTCCTTCTCTTCCATAATTCCACTCAGAAAGTCACATTACATTTAATTTTCATTTATTATTTCCTTTTGTTTTGTGACAGTTTATCAGACTTTTGTTGTTGTTAATAACCTTGAGTTTCAGAGTGGTAGTTGGGCGTTTTTGTATAATGTCCCTCAATTTTGGTTTGTCTAATACTTTTTCTCATGGTTAGACCTGATTTCTTTCTGCAAAGTTCCTTTTTCTCCATCCTTTTCATACTCTGCTTCTGATGTTTAATTTTATGTATCAACTTAATTGAGCCACAAGGTGCATAGATATTTGGTCAAATACTAGTCTGAATGTCAATGATTGTAATGAACTAATTTCTTTCTCTCTGTGTCTATATATATAATTCTTTCTACATGTATATACACATATACATATATATGACCCACTTTATATATAGGACTCTCTCCCTACATACACACACACACACACACACACACACAAATATGTGTGTGTGTGTGTGTGTGTGTGTATGTAGGGAGATATACTTGTATATATATGTGATATACTTGTGTATGTCACACATTTATGACTCTATACAGAATTCTCCTTCTCTACACACACACACACACACAAAACACTATATGCATAACTCTTTCTACATACATACATACAAACATACATGTATATGACTCTATATATACACATATACATATTATGAAACTCTATATATGACTAGTCAAAATTAAGAAGTAATTGTATATAGACTCATGCATATATAGATATTTATAATTAATTTTGCATTCATTCATCTCTGTTTATATGATGCTAAACATTTCACTTTGATATCTCAGAATCTGATCCAGTGTCACATGGCTAAATTACAGCTTTACATCATTCTTTTTTGTTTGTTCATTTGTTTGTTCTTTTTTTGTTGTTGTTGTTTTATTTTGTTTTGTTTTGACTTGTTTATATTTATTTATTTATTTATTGCTTATTTGTTTTGGGGGGATTTCCTTCTTTCTTTTTTTTTTTAAAGATTTTATTTATTTATTTGACACACAGAAAGAGATCACAAGTAGACAGAGAAACAGGCTGAGGTGGCGGGAACAGGCTCCCTACTGAGCAGAGAGCCCAATGAAGAGGCTCAATCCCAGGACCCTGAGATCATGACCTGAGCCAAAGGCAGAGGCTTAACCCACTTAGCTACCCAGGCACCCCTCTTTCTATCTTTTTTTATTATTATGTTCAGTTAGCCAACATATAGTACACCATTCTTATCTGTAGTCCATCTCCAACAATGAAAACCCCAGCTCCCATCATCTGCCACTCATCGGTTATTTGTTTAATCCATATATACAGACACTTCTTTTCACGTTAAGTTTTGAAGTTTCCAGGAAAAATATCACTTTCCAAAGTTACTTAAGTTAGCATATTTTTTCCATATCCCCTTAAATGAGGTTATACCCTACAAACATTTGTAGTATAGTTAGATTGTTTTGTCACAATCTGGATTCCATTTGTGGAAAATCTCTCTCCCTCAATTTGATACCTTAGTAATTTTAAAAATTTGAATATGTTATAAATATTGTTCTTGCAATATAATCTCCCCTTTAAATCTGCAAATTTAAAACCACCTTCAATAAAGAAGAATTTCTCCTTATATCAAAATATTTTTCTATCCTATATGTTAAGTCTCATCAAAACACATCAAAAATGCACATGTTATGTCACCATTAACTTCTACTTTAGTGGTGTACAGTATAAGGATTTTCATATTTTTCAACTACTTCTTTTTTTTTAATATTTTAAAATCTGTTCCCTGGTCAATATTTTGTATTTAATCAATCATGTTCTGGATTTTTAACATGACAGTTTATTTGTGTTTTCAGTTTTTAAACTCTACACTATACGAAGAGTAGTCAGTTTATTTTTTGTTAATTTGTCACAGGAAAATTAATTTACTTTTACAATTTTGGAAAACTAAAAATAGATGCCCATTATTTTTCTTTTTGAAACTGTGCTAAAGTCCAAGTGAAATATATACTTTTCAATATAATTTCACCTATGTGCTATATATATGTATGTGTATTCTAATTTAATTGCTATTTATCTATTTATTATTTTATAGATTTTATTTATTTATTTGACAGAGAGACAGTGAGAGAGGGAACACAAATAGGGGGAGTGGGAAAGGGAGAAGCAGGCTTCCTCCAGGCAGGGAGCCCAATGCAGGGCTTGATCCCAGGATCCTGGGGTCATGACCTGAACCGAAAGCAGACACTTAACAACTGAGCCACCCAGGTGCCACTTAACTGCTATTTAAAATAATTTAATGGGGGTCACCTGGGTCACTCAGTGGGTTAAAGCCTCTGCCTTCGGGCTCTCTGCTCAGCAGGGAGCCTGCTTCCTCCTCTCTCTCTCTGTCTGCCTCTCTGCCTGCTTGAGATCTCTGTCAAATAAATAAATTTTTAAAAATATTTAAAAAATTAAAATGAAATAATTAATGGAAGATTCAATTACCTGTCTTCTCTCAGCTTGGACTACTTTATGTCTTGATAATGATGAACTGTCAAGTGACATATGAAAATACATTTTTTTCTTTTACTTAGTGAGTCAACAAGTTTGATGCTTACTATCAAGGCAGTGTTCTAACTACTGACAATATAACACCAAAAAAGAAAAGTGTTTGATCCTTTGAAAGTTACATTTTAATTGGACAGAGTCAAAAATAATCAAACAAATAAATAAGAAAATAAATGAATAATATCTGGTATGTAAAATAGGGCAATAAACTAGAAAAAGAATGGATGGCTAGATCATTAAAGAACAAAGAATTAGTTCAACGGCAATAATTGCCAGATGTCTGGTTATGTCTTCTTTTCTAATCCAGAGTTATCCTAGTAAATGACTGCTTGTTCCTTTGGAGAAGGTGAGGAGGAATTTTTGCAGTATGCATTTTTGCAGCATAGAAAGTTTTTTCCCCAAGGAACCTATTTTCTTCTTTAAACAAGGAACTGTGGGTCTTCAAACAAGCTCAAATCTGGGAATTATTTTAGGGGCTACATCTTTCTATTGCTGTGACTGAATTCAGACTTCACACTAATTCAGACTTCACACTTCACACTAATAGGATTTAATCTTAAGGAGTTCAAAAATTATTTCACTTCATGTTTTCATAAACCAATATTGGATTTTATAAATTAATTTGGTAGAATATTAATATCTGATGCATATAAGCAAGGACAATGTGATTTTCCTCCTTATATACACAATCTAAATAGGTACCAGTATTACCTATTAATATTTTCTATATATCATTTCTAAATTAGCAATGATTCCATGGCATTAGCTGGGTGAGAAGCATTTGACTCAGGTGTTATCCTCAAAGAATTGCTTGGTTTTAAGACTCAGTATCTGTGGGAGAATATTTATTTCCATCACCAACCAAACCCTCTGAAAAGTATTGGAGGAGAAAATAACCTGGCAGGAGACGTGAAAAATAATAATAGAAAGTCCATCATGTGACCTAAGAATTACATATTGAATGTAAACTATACACTATAGGATTGTATGTGGAATTCATTCACAGACATGGAAGAATAAGGGATAGTGTTTATGATTGGCTCCATCTATGCTGATCTTTTAACTGTCAATCCATGGCTGACAAGTCGAATAATTAGGGGAATGTGTCTGTTGGCTTAAAACAGAATGTTTTGTTTTATGTGATTTGGAGCCTGTTTTTCACCTGGACTTTTGAGCAGTTTCAACAAGAAAAATAATGGGCATCTATTTTTAGTTTCCCAAAATTGTAAAAGCAAATTAATTTTCCTTGTGACAAATTATCAAAAAATAAACTGCCTACTCTTATAGCATGGAGTTTAAAAATGCATCTGATCTGATAAATATATAGCAATAAATGGTATTTAAACATCTTTATAGTGACATATGTGCTTTTATTTATTTTTTTTACAAATGTGCTTCCATGTGACATGATAATTTTTTCAGATAATTACTTATTATTGATGAACAACATAATTATTCTTTGAGTGATGCATGTATAAT
Source organism: Mustela nigripes (assembly GCF_022355385.1). Lineage (NCBI taxonomy): Eukaryota > Metazoa > Chordata > Mammalia > Carnivora > Mustelidae > Mustela > Mustela nigripes. Next base: position 43,825,461 of record NC_081571.1, on the reverse strand, counting down.
TTAGTGCCACTTATGCTCCCACAGCTGCTACTACTGAAATGCCATGCATGGTTTTTTATTGCTCTTTTAATATTTCTTTGTCTCATCCATAGATAGGGACATCTATTTTCTCTGTGTCTATCTTCATTTCCCCCTTCTCTAAAGCACTAGACTGCTATTCTGTATAATAAAAAAACTGTCCAGTTACCATATGTATGGGCATAAATTATCCAAGACTCACTTTTCATGACAACGTATAGATTACACAGTTCTTTCTTCTTTCAAAAATATCTGAGCTAAATGATAATTATGAAGTTATTCACCATTTTAGAAAACTGTGTTAAATTGTGTAGATATTACCTTACCCCTCACATCATATACTCTCCTGAATTAGACAGAAAGAAAGGAAGAGAAAATGAAAAGGAGGGAGGGAGAAAAAGGAAAAAAAATGATGAAAGAATATTAATAATAAAACATGTGTTTTGGTAGGAGTTCAAGCAATTCATCCAATGGCATCCAATGGATTATTTTTAAGTTATCATTAAAATCAGGGGCTATTTTGTCCAATGCTTACTCCTGTGTCTAATTTGTTTTTTTAAGGTGATGTGGTGGGGAGCAGGGGAACAATCATGCTAAACTTTTAAATATTTTCAAAGGAAACAAGAAACATTAAAGTCATACAATATAAAACAATATCCTCATATTATATTTGGATTAATCATGCTATAGTCAATATTAATTAATAATTATAGACAATTAATAGTCAATATGGCTATAGTCAATAGTCAAAATAGTCAATAAAAAAGAGTACTGTTTTTTAAAAATAAGGTATTAAATTAATTATATCAAATTGTGTAAGACTGATGAATCACAGACCTGTACCCCTGAAACAAATGATACATTAAATATGAATAATAAAAATAAATAATAAATAAATAAATAATATTCTTTAATGACACATAATATATTAGTTTTCTAGTTTTTTAAAGATAATATTATGCTAACATGAACTGGACCTTGTCCCAAACTCCTCATGCATTATCTCATGTCACCATCACAACAACCTCAAGAGCTAGGCTCTAGTGTTGCTCCCGTTTTAACAAAAATGCAACAAGCTATAAAATCAGTTACTATTGGAAATGGGACTTTAGGCTCATGTCTACGGAATTCTGACTCTGGCCTTTAGAAAATGCATATCAGTACTACTAATAACAGTAATATCACAGAAATACAAACTCTTGGATTTAAAACATTAATCAAGAGTACTTAGAAAAGTATACAAATATAATTTATAGCAAAACCTCCACATTAATATCACTAAAAGAAATAATAAAACAAAAATAATTTCTACTTTTATTAATTTGACAAACCATTGTAATTTTTCTAGTATTCCTAACTATCTTTGATACTATTCATTTAAACATTTTACCTTCTGGTATTATAATGTGCATATAGTTTTGCAATGTGTCTTTTAAAATTTTTATCTAGCATTATGTTTACATAATCTATCTATATTTCAACAATAATTTTATATTTTCTTAGGCTAATGTTTACTAAAGGCTTCTGATTTATGAATATTATATTGGTTTTTAACCAAGAAACCAGTAAATAATTTTATACAATTGATTTTCAAACTAATGATATAAATTTTATCATGTCATATTTTAGTATGTATACAAAACTATGTTCAAAGCAATAATTGAAAGATAATTAATTTGAAAGATATTTTTCTTTTTCTTGGAAATTAAAATCATAATTTTGTGGAGAAGTTACTTTTTTCTTTTTTAATACTAAACGTTCCTATGTAAGAGTGAATTCATTTAAAAAGCCATTTGAGACATTCATCAGAAAGATGTAGTAAGCTATGAGATTTTTAAACTATATTACTATATATTCAATATCAAATATATTAATCACATTTACTTTTTCATACATAATTGAGTTGTTTCATACGTTATTAAGGTTTATCACAAATCAAGTATTTTTAAGTTTTATTTTAAGAGATTGTCTGATTCTTTCAGCAACTACTAAAAAAAAGGTTAATGCTAATCTTGAGAACCACAGCTCTTTAGATGGAACCACTTGTGTTTTAAATGTGATAACAGAAAATGTCTGCACTTCATGTTCTAGTATCTATATTATCCATTAAAGAAAAATAAAATCACTGGCTACTATAATAAAGGACTATATAAATCATCACACATTAAATTACTGATTGCTCTAAACCCGACCAGTCAAAATTTTCAGGATGAAACAGATGAGAAAAAATAGGGGGAAAAAAATGAAGTCTTGAACAAGTTTCTGTATATTTTACGTAAAACATGTCCAGTTAATGCTGATGGCCTATCAATATCTGTCTACACTTCCAAGACATGATTTGTATCAATTAAGTTAATACCCCATCCCCACAATTATGAAGTCTCATTCCTGCCCTTTTTATATTGACCTTGTATCTTGTTAAGCATTTCTTTCTGTTCTGTAGCAATCTAGACTATGAAAATGATTATTATAATCCTTTCTTGTCAGCAAAATTCTCCTTTTCTTACATATTATAAATCTTTAATAGCTCACATTTATCATCACTGATGAGTAAAAAATATTTTGCCAAGACAAAATATGCATGATATGATACATTTATTTGATCCATTGCTATGTAATCAAAGATAATTCAGATTATGGTTGCACTATCCTAGTGAAATACTGCCTCATTTAATACATTTCCTCGAATAGGTTTGCATTAAGATGCACATATTAACCAGAATTGCTATTACTTGTTATTCTCATATTATTCTATTTTCTCCATGAATTTGGTTGGGAGGCCTTGACAAGTTAGAGCACTAAAATGCAGTACACAGATTTTCTATTAAAAAGGGAAATTTGTACTTTATACACTCTACCATATTTTATATTTATTGCCTTAATAATTTGCATGTTTCTGTTTGTGTATGAGTGTATGTAGCTGTAAGTATTGCCCATATTTGTCCTTTGCATTAATGAACTAGTCTTTTATTGCATTTGTAAATTACAAAGAAAATGGAAAGTAGGAGAACTTTTTTTTTTATTTGCATCCAGCTACTGTGCTGAGAAACATTTAGGAAAATATAGTGTAACATTAAAAGTAGTAGACATCAGTTATAAATCCAATCATTAGTAGGCACAAAGCTGTTCTTGCAGTAATGGCTAGCCAACTTATTTCAACAAATGCTCCCTTTAGAATTTCTTTTAATATTGTTTTGTAAACTAATCTTTGGTTACGTAAGGGCGGAGTTAATTAAGCAAGCACTACTTTGTAAAGAGAGCATGTAAAAGGCAATAAAATGTTTCCTGCAGTGCTGATTAAGACTGAGAGCACTTTTCTTAATATAACTTGTATACAAAGTATAAAAGCATTTGTATAACAACTTCTGTGCTTGTAATGCATCTATGTGGTTTGCCCCATTTTGGATTGTCATGGCAAGCAGACTGGACAAAGAATTGTTGGCTACATTCTTGCTTTTCATTTTGATAAATAGTATATTTATTTCATACATGGAGCTCAACTTCCATAGCTCCACTTTTAAGTTATAAAATGTCCTCTGTAAAGTTGCTTTCATCTCTATTGCCCCAAATAACCCAATATGCAATTAGAGGAAATGAGTGGTAAGGGAATAGAAAATAAGAAATGCAGCCTAGGGGCGCCTGGGTGGCTCAGTGGGTTAAGCCGCTGCCTTCGGCTCAGGTCGTGGTCTCGGGATCCTGAGATCGAGTCCCGCATCGGGCTCTCTCTGGGAGCCTGCTTCCTCCTCTCTCTCTCTGCCCACTTGTGATTTCTCTGTCAAATAAATAAAATCTTTAAAAAAAAAAAAAAAAGAAATGCAGCCTAAATTAATGTAACTAATGTCTGAATGTTCAATATCCTTATATCTGTGTACATTGATTAGCTATAAGATATGACATACTAATGAAACAAACAGCAAAACTTCATTTTATTCAATATTCAAGTTCAGTATGTAAATATAAAACAAATAAGGTAGTTTCTTGGCTATTGTAAACAAAATTATCTTGTAACTGAATGGCAGTGGTTGAGCAGATTTTCTCATATCACAGAAAAAAAAAAGAAAGAAGAAAAGGAAGGAAGGAGGGAAAGAGGGAAAGAAAGAAAGGAAAGAAGGAAGGAAAGTAGGAAGAAGAGAGGGAGGGGAAAGAAAGGGAAGAAGCAAAGAATGAAGCTATTAGATCCAAAAGATTAAGGAGATGTAACATAAACGCAGTTAATTATTAACTCCAAGAATGTTAAGGTAGTTGAAAACATTCAAATATGATGTAGCTTTAAGGAATAATGTAAACCACGAGAATTTTGGAGATGGTAAAGCTGTTATGTAAATTATTGGAAACTACATGACTCCATGCATTTGCCACAACAATAGAACTTTACATCATAAAGAGTGAATCTTATGATTGTAATTTTTTAATGATCACTTCAGAGGGAGGAGATCTCAGGATTGAATGCAGATTGGGACAAGACAATCTACCTGTATGAAAATGTATGAAACAGCCTCACTGAAGGGGTTAAGTGCTTCTCTGAGCAATGCTGGAAATAGCAGACTAAGGTTAAAGCAACATGAATTACACAAGCACTGCATTCTAGTTGATAAAGCTGATCCGTGGGGCATCTGGGTGGCTCAGTGGATTAAGCCTCTGCCTTCGGCTCAGGTCATGATCTCAGGGTCCTGGGATTGAGTCCCACATTGGGCTCTCTGCTCTGTGGGGAGCCTGTTTCCTCCTCTCTCTCTCTCTCTCACTCTCTCTCTCTCTGCCTGCCTCTCTGCCTACCTGTGATCTCTCTGTCAAATAAATAAATAAAATCTTAAAAAAAAAAAAAGCCGATCCTTGCAGGGATATAATTCAGGATTATATCCATATAGCAGTTCTGATACTGCTATATGTGTATAGTGGAAATGAACAGTTAAACATATGCATGACAAGTGTTGGGAGCCAGGGTTCTCAGCTGTTGGAATGAAAGATAAGCAATGGAGGAGGAAGATAGAATGATCGTATGATGATGGATTAGATTTGAAGATACCTAGATAAACTATGTCTGACTTTATACCGATGCAGACTGGTAAGTGGAGAAGTGACTATATGTGTAAATACATGAGTTAGTATACACACATGTGTTTCCCGGTCTGTCAACTAAGAAGCCCTAGAAGCAACAATATCCCACTGGCAACAACCATTCCTGCAATCCAGGTCTTATTTTATAATATCTTTCTTCAACAAAAGGATCTAGAGTGACTTGAATAAATGGCTGATTCTGTGAATGGGACAAGAAATATATAAAATAAGTCTAGGGGCACCTGGGTGGCTGAGTGGGTTGAGTGTCTAGCTCTTAAATTTTGATTCAGTTCATGATTTCAATGTCCTGTGACTGAGCCCCACATCAGGATCTGCACTCAGTTGGGAGTCTGGTTCAGGGCACTCTCTCTCTCTCTCTCTCTCTCTCTCTCTCAAATAAATAAATAAATAAATAAAGTCTTTTTTTTTAAAAAATAAGTCTCTCCTTCTATTTTCAATGATAGCCTAGCTGGATATAGTATTCTGGGCTGCATGTTTTTCTCGTTTAGTGCTCTGAAAATATCATGCCAGCTCTTTCTGGCCTGCCAGGTCTCTGTGGAGAAGTCAGCTGCCAATATAATATTTTTACCATTGTATGTTACAGACTTCTTTTCCCGGGCTGCTTTCAGGATTTTCTCTTTGTCACTGAGACTTGTAAATTTTACTATTAGGTGACAGGGTGTGGGCTTATTCTTATTGATTTTGAGGGGTGTTCTCTGAACCTCCTGAATTTTGATGCTCATTCCCTTTGCCATATTGGGGAAATTCTCCCCAATAATTCTCTCCAGTATACCTTCTGGTCCCCTCTCTCTTTGTTCTTCTTCTGGAATCCCAATTATTCTAATGTTTATGCTACCTAAAGCAATCTACACATTTAATGCAATTCCTATCAAAGTACCATCCATCTTTTTCAAAGAAATGGAACAAATAATTCTAAAATTTATATGGAACCAGAAAAGACCTCGAATAGCCAAAGGGATATTGAAAAAGAAAGCCAATGTTGGTGGCATCACAATTCCGGACTTCAAGCTCTATTACAAAGCTGTCATCATCAAGACAGCATGGTACTGGCACAAAAACAGACACATAGATCAATGGAACAGAATAGAGAGCCCAGAAATAGACCCTCAACTCTATGGTGAACTAATCTTCGACAAAGCAGGAAAGAATGTCCAATGGAAAAAAGACAGCCTCTTCAATAAATGGTGCTGGGAAAATTGGACAGCCACATGCAGAAAAATGAAATTGGACCATTTTCTTACACCACACACAAAAATAGACTCAAAATGGATCAAGGACCTCAATGTGCGAAAGGAATCCATCAAAATCCTTGAGGAGAACACAGGCAGCAACCTCTTCGACCTCAGCCGCAGCAACATCTTCCTAGGAACAACGCCAAAGGCAAGGGAAGCAAGGGCAAAAATGAACTATTGGGATTTCGTGAAGATCAAAAGCTTTTGCACAGCAAAGGAAACAGTTAACAAAATCAAAAGACAACTGACAGAATGGGAGAAGATATTTGCAAACGACATATCAGATAAAGGACTAGTGTCCAGAATCTATAAAGAATTTAGCAAACTCAACACCCAAAGAACAAATAATCCAATCAAGAAATGGGCCGAGGACATGAACAGACATTTCTGCAAAGAAAACATCCAGATGGCCAACAGACACATGAAAAAGTGCTCCATATCACTCGGCATCAGGGAAATACAAATCAAAACCACAATGCGATATCACCTCACACCAGTCAGAATGGCTAAAATCAACAAGTCAGGAAATGACAGATGCTGGCGAGGATGCGGAGAAAGGGGAACCCTCCTACACTGTTGGTGGGAATGCAAGCTGGTGCAGCCACTCTGGAAAACAGCATGGAGGTTCCTCAAAATGTTGAAAATAGAACTGCCCTATGACCCAGCAATTGCACTATTGGATATTTACCCTAAAGATACAAACGTAGTGCACCCGAATGTTTATAGCAGCAATGTCCACAATAGCCCAACTATGGAAAGAACCTAGATGTCCATCAGCAGATGAATGGATCAAGAAGATGTGGTATATATACACAATGGAATACTATGCAGCCATCAAAAGAAATGAAATCTTGCCATTTGCGACAACATGGATGGAACTAGAGCGTATCATGCTTAGCGAAATAAATCAAGCAGCGAAAGACAACTATCATATGATCTCCCTGATATGAGGAAGTGGTGATGCAACATGGGGGCTTAAGTGGGTACGAGAAGAATAAATGAAAGAAGATGGGATTGGGAGGGAGACAAACCATAAGTGACTCTTAATCTCACAAAACAAACTGAGGGTTGCCGGGGGGAGGGGGTTTGGGAGAAGGGGGTGGGATTATGGACATTGGGGAGGGTATGTGCTTTGTTGAGTGCTGTGAAGTGTGTAAACCTGGTGATTCACAGACCTGTACCCCTGGGGACTAAAAATATATGTTTATAAAAAATAAAAAATTAAAAGTTAAAAAAAAAAGTCTTAAGAAGTTTGTTAACACAATCAAATAAGGACTTGCTAAAAAAGTACATTTATATAAGCGTGCCAAAGGTGTACAAGTGAACTAAATGAGCTCTCAAAGGCCAAAGCTGGAACAATGAACAATGCCATAGTGTTATGTTTTTAAACCAGAGTATAACATAAATATCAAAAGTCTCTACATAAAACAGGAAGGAAGTAAAGAGGGAAGGGAGGGAAGGGAAATATAAAATATCCCTCCACACGCACCCCAATCCCCCCACTCACAGTTCGTATCATTTCAGAAATCTACTCATTGTCCAAGGGTAAAATAATCTGAAAACAGATTTTGAAAACAAAAAGAGGGGAAAGCTGAGAGTTCTCATTTGTTAGGGCAAAGGTCAGAAGGCATAAAGTAGAAAATGTCTGATTAGAGTTCTAGCAAATGCAGAGATAGGATAGAACCAGGAGATGGGGTACATTAAAAATGGTATAGTCTTAGGGCACCTGGGTGGCTCAGTGGGTTAAAGCCTCTGCCTTCAGCTCAGGTCATGATCCCAGGGTCCTAGGATTGAGCCCCGAATCAGGTTCTCTGCTCAGTGGGAAGCCTGCTTCCTCCTCTCTCTGCCTGCTTCTCTGCCTACTTGGGATCTCCATCTGTCAAATAAATAAAAATAAAATCTTAAAAAAAAAAAGATATAGTCTAACATTTTTTCTACTTGTGAAAATATTAAGTACATTTAATGTAACATTTTACTGCTTAGTGACATTAACAGATTTTTAAGTGCGTAAGTAGTTAATAAAAAATTGCATAAAAATCTGCCACGAAGGATTACATGTGTACTTTATCTAATATTGTGGAAAGGGAAAAAGTAGAACAATTTTGAAGACAAGTGATGACCTGGATGGAGAGCCCTGTAGCATAAACAGTGACAACAGATAATACGTAGCTTTTTAAACATCCAATGGCCAGAAGAAATACTTTGTTCATTTCCTTATTCACTTTTTTTTTTTTTCCATTTCTACTGGTGGTTCTGTGTTTTTACTTCATTCTTAAACTTCAATTTCTTCCCTGGATATAATCCACATTTTTTTTTTTTTTAACATTTTCCTATTTTGATCTTCCAACTGATATCTGGGTAACACCTTTTATTCTGGACATCAGAACCTTGCCTATTTATATAATAGAATAGGATAGAATTTATCATTTATTATTTATATAATAGAATAGGACATAATTTATCATCAATTTTGTTACTGTATTCTTGTTCTGACTCACTATTGTGGTGCTTATTCAGTCCTCCATCATGTCACACCTAACATGATTGAGTAGGTCAGTGGAGGGGGTGAATGTTAAAGAGACAAATCTCAGTGTGTTCTGCTTGAAGTGTAAAAATCTATAGACAGATCTGTTAGTGAGGCCTGGAGAAGAGAATATTCTGCAGGTTTGGGATACACACCAGTCAATAACAGGTAACAATTTGAGGAGATTTGCAGACACATGAGGATAATCGAAATTAAGCCCATTGGGGGAGAAATTTGTCACAATACAGCACTATTGAATAATGTCAGGTACTTTCAATGTAGATAAATGATCATAAGTAGGAAGAGTTTGGAGACTATCATTGCTTTGAGGATATTTGGTCTTTTGTAAAATCTCTCATTTATTTATATTTTGTTTTGTTTTGTTTTGTTTCCTTTCAGGATATATCCATTAGTGGGAAAATGAGAACCAATATCAAAATACCAATGTCCTACTTCTTCTAGCATGCATAAACGTAGGTGGTTTTGTGTAGAACAGTATTTATGTGGAACATTAGACACCAATTATAATGACTTTGGGAAGCACAAATGCTTAAAAGCTCCCCTTAGTAGTCAATTGCCAAATGCAATGATGCATCATGTTAAATTAAGCCCACAATTAGGTACTATAAATAGAAAAATAAAGGAAAGTTCTATTAACACTGTCCCCTAAATCACTGTCCCATAATTAATGAGATCTAGGGGGAAAAAAAAGAATCTTAAACTCTAATTTATCTCATGCATTAATATAGGAAATACAGTATCATTTATCGTAAAATAAATGTATAGTTACATCACAAATGGCTGTTTAAAATACAATTACTAAGATCTTAATTCACCACAGAGTAAGAATGTATGCAAATTATGCTCATATGAGAAAAAAAATTTACTTGTTTACATATACTTTTATATATTTTTACAAAGTCATATTCCAATGTAGTTTCTGATTTTAGGTAGCAATAGTTATAGAAAATTGTGTTCCAGGAAATGAGGTGATTTTTTAGGATTCTATATATTAAAAAGATAAACTTAAAATAATGATTATTTTTTTTTCCATAACTTGGTACATTTTTCCTCATGTGCAATCACTTTTAGAGTTGAAATTTCAGATATTTCTCATAGTGTTCTGTAATTTGGAAACAAATTATCTTCAAAAATAATTTGCATGAGCAATTCTTTTTATAAAGCTGTCAGAATTTGAAGGGCTCATTTGTGCCCCCTTTAAAGTTTAAATTGCTCATTAACAGTGTTAGGATTCCACAAAGGTGGTGTTCAGCATGCACAAGAAATTAATACTATTAAGAAAAAGCCCAAAGAATATGTATATAATGGATATGAACATATAGAATGATAAACCGATTGTTTTTCCTACAAGCAGTTCTTTCTCTTATGTTTCATTTACTTTTGTTGTACCTGAATATATTACTAATATTTAGTGGTTATCAGATTCTTTAAATCACCTACAAAAAGGATAAAAAAATTAATGAATGAGAATGAAAATGTAAATTTCACAGATCTTTTAACAAGTAAACAGTAACAATGAGGGAAATTTTTGGCAAGCAGTGGAAGTATCAAGTCCTGGATATTTTGAAGATCAGTTTCTATTTTCAGGCCATATCTAAAGCTAAATATTGTTGATATAAATATTTGTGTGAAATTTGAACTGAACAGCTGAAGAATGCTGAGACACAATTAAAAGGTGAATGTCATCATACTGAGCATGGGGCCTGCTTAAGATTCTCTCTCCCTCTCTCTCTGCTCCTACCCTGTTCACGTGGGTGCTTTCTGTCTCTCTCTTTCCTTCTCTTTCTATTCTCTCTCTGCCTCTATTCCTAAGAAAGAAAAGAAAGAAAGAAAGAAAGAAAGAAAGAAAGAAAGAAAGAAAGAAAGAAAGA
>NC_081571.1:43748806-43814709 GCF_022355385.1 Mustela nigripes | reverse complement strand
GAAAGGAAGGAAGGAAGGAAGGGGCATCTGGGTGGCTCAGTGGTTAAAGCCTCTGCCTTCAGCTCAGGTCATGGTCTCAGCATCCTGGGACGGAGCCCCACATCTGGTTCTCTGCTCAGCGGGGAGCCTGCTTTCCCCTCTCTCTCTGCCTGCCTCTCTGTCTACTTGTGATCTCTGTCTGTCAGAAAAATAAATAAAATCTTAAAAATAAAAAAAGAGAGAGAGAAAGAAAGAAGGAAGAAAGGAAGAAAGAGTGAATGTCATCATCTTAGGAACACCTAGATGGCTCAGTTGGACTGAGCCAACATGCAACTTTTGGTCTTAGGGTTGTGAGGTCAAGCTTCTGCACCCCATGTTGCTGCAGAGATTACTTTAAAAAAAAAAAAAAAGTAAATGCCATCTTAGAGTTATCTTTTACTTTCTACAATTAAATTTTCAAATTCAGTAATTTTCTTCTTTCAGGAAATCTTCATTTTTTACCATCTACCCGATTTCTAAAATTCAATGAACTCTTTACCTAGCACTAAACTATCTACATTTTTTTAAAGATTTTTTTTTTTTTTTTTTTTTTTTTTTTGGTCAGAGAGAGAGCACAAGCAGTGGGAGCAGCAGGGAAAGGGAGAAACAGATTCCCTGCAGAGCAAGGAGCCCAATGTGGGCCTTGATCCTAGGACACTGGGATCATGACCTGAGCTGAAAGTAGACACCATCCAGGCATTCCTGGACTATTTACTTTTACACAGGCAGCATCATTTAATGCTCTTAACAATTTTATGAAATACAATCATTTTTCTACTTAACAGATGAGAAATGAGGCTAGAGAAATTACATATAATTTGTCCAAGGTCAGATATATAGTATGTGGTATGTAAGTGAGGAAAAACAATTTTCCCTCTACTCTTCTAAATCCTTACTTGAGATTCCTCTACTAAAAGACAGTTAAACCAGAGAAAACAAAAAGAAGTTTATCACAGTGTTTACCTCATGTGTATATGAACACAGGGAAAAGTAAGTAACCCTGAGGTGGCTTATAATTTAGATTTTAATATCATCTTAATAAGAAAAGAAGGAGAGTATGCCTGGGTGAGTCAGTCATTAAACATCTGTCTTTAGTTCAGATCATGATCCCAGGGTCCTGGGGTAGAGTCCTTTGTCCCTCCCTCTGTCCCTCTTCCCACTCATACTTAATCTCTTTCTCTCTTTCTTAAATAAATAAATAAAATCCAAAAAACAAAACAAAACAAAAAAAAACAAACAAAAAGATGTAAGCCTATTAGAGGAGAGTAAATTATTTATTTTTAGGAAAGATGAATGTGCCCTTAGTATTATGGATGGGAAGTGCAAGAGTTTGTGACAAAGGCTGTCTGGATGAGGTGACACTCCTAGTCTTTTCTCTTCAGAAGAGTCAGTCCTCCCTGGTAGGTGAAACTCTTGGGGAGAGGATTTTAGTTCCTGTTGGAGGATCTATATTCAGGCAGATAAGGATAGTTCAGAGAAAGCCTCTCACTGCATCTGCTATTTTTCAAGTGCCCACCTCAAAAACTCATAATCAACCCTACATCAGTGCAGCATATTGTGGGGTTGCATATCTTGGAGTCATTTTGGATTGACATATTCTGCTACCCTCAGGTAACCCTAGGCATTTTGATAATCCAACCATGCTTTTGGCCACTATAATTTAAGTCCCCATCATCCTTACTTTCTTTATAAAAAAATGATGGAGAAACTCACTCATTCATTCTGTGGTTCATTCATAATAGTTAAATGGATTTACTGGTAGTTCTGAAGTTTCAGTTTAGTAGCCAGTGGATCATATTTGCCTCACAGATATGCCTGATTTGGCATGCAAAGTTGTTTGTTTTGTTTTAATTGAATCAACTAGAAATATTTAAAATTTGGAGAATTCATAGAAAATCCAAATCACCCACATCTCCTCCAAAATTTAGATAACCTAAAAAACTGAGCCTGCAATTATATATGGCAACAACTTGTTCAGGGTGCAGAGTCTTCGTTGAAAGAGATAGTATAGTCCTCATCTTTCTCTACTAAGTCTTTGATGCTTGTGTACATACTCACAGAAGCTTGAATTACATACCAGCAACTAAGTTAACTTTTCCAAGCCATAATCAATGCTCAAATTCAGAGAGGCAGGAAGAACAAGAAGAGATATGAGCAGTTGGAAAGATTTTCTGAAGTAGAAGAAAACTTGAATTCTTCACTCCACTCAAGTATTTCCTGTCTCATTCCCTGTCTTAGAAGTTAGTAATATGTCTTCTATCTCCCAGTTCAGTCTATGCTAATGCATCTTCTATTAGGATGTAGTTTGGAGGAGGATCCCAATTAGCTCCGCATTTCCATCTCAGTCTATTGTTACTAAACAAAGGCCATAGAAGTAGCCAAGCTTTAGGCCAAGTTTGAAGACTTCTAAGAGAGACAAAAACAGACACTGTTCAGATTCAAAGTCCATAACTCAACATGAACAACAACAACAACAAAAATGTCTGGTTTTGTTTGCTAGTTTATTTTATGGCCAGAAATTAAAAACACACTTTGCCTATTATTCTAACGAAATTTATTGCCAGAGAAATCCCAACCCTGGCATAAAACACGTTTTAACTATGCAACCACTGAGGCAGCCTCCAGTGCTAAAACCTCTATCAGGCAGAACCACATTCGTCCATGCTAAGTGACAAAGAATTTACTGTGTGACCAGTGGAGCAAGTTGTTGCCTTTACTCACTTTAGATAAGCCTGTACAAGAGACATAAACCGCTGACAACTCTGTGTTGTTTCCTATATTTTTCAGGCCAGGTTATGTGCAGAAACAAACATCCTAGGATGTTCAGTGCTTCACTTAACAAAGTTCATTTTTTACTCACAGTAGAAAGAAGATTCAGAGTAGATCTGAACAACTCCTCTAATGGCTGGTTCAGCCTTTTTCCTCCAAATAGACATATTCTGTCACAATCGCCTTGACTAACAATGCCCCATTGGCTAGAAAATACTTTTGTCTTGAAGTTGCATACCTGATTCCAAATTATAATCATGGGCAAAGCAATTAACATCATCATGCTTAACTTAAAATTAGAGTGAAGTGTATCCCTTCTTTGTGCCAGGAAGGCGTGAGTGCCTTGGTAAACAGTGCTAATGGTTAATATTTTTCTCCTTCTTCTATTTGTAAATATGCATTTTCATTGCTATTAAGCCCGTTTTTCCTCAAGCCCTGAATATTTTGCATTTTGAAAGAGCAGTGCTGGTTGATTATATTATCGAAACAACAATGGCTAAATCCCAAGTTACATCCAGAGCAGACTAATTGACTCAAAATAGTACCTCAAGATCTTGGATTTGAAATTCTATTTTGGAAACCTGCAGTATCTTTAGCTGTGGCCATTGGGAATCAGGGTGATGGTATTGTATTTTTGTTTTTGTTTTATGTCTCATTGTTTTATTATCCTAGATGTATGAATTATTAGAATTGCATATATTTATTTATATGTGTGTGTGTGTGTGTGTGTGAGAGAGAGAGAGAGAGAGAGAGAGAGAGACTGACTAACAAGACAAGGTATAAAATATAGTGGACATAAGTATCTTTCCTTTTAATCCATGTGATTGGAAGGGGTATAAAGGGAGGCGGGGGAAAGAATGAAATAATCCAAAGACATGTATATGTGATATTGTCATCAACAAACACAGAACTCCATTCTTCTGACATTAATTTTATGTCTAAGGCACCAAGATTAAACCCAAACAACTATTAAGTTTCCTTCTCTTGGTCAGTTTTTAATTTTTTGGAGAAAGAAGCCTTCTAATTCACTGAGGTTATTTGTACCCCTTGATTGTGGCATGTGAAATACTTTCCAATTAAATAAGAGAAAATGTGGCCACCACACAAAGGGAAGCAGACCCAAGGGGTCTAAAAAATGAGAGACGGGAGAGGAGGACCATCTAAGTAATATGATTTTAAAATCCTAACTGCAGCTATGACTAAACCAAATGTAACTCTAAAATCATCAAATATAAAAAGCCTATTTGCAAAATGGATAGGGAAATACCTCTAATAACACCACAAAACCATACTTTAAAACTAGACTTGATGGTTGGTTTTATTGATAAAGTGCAGATAACCATTCTGAAAATATGCATGGTCCTGATCATGGCTGATCATAGCATTATTAAGTGGACTTACATCAACCAGTAGAGCAGGTTAAGTAAGAAAGAGAATTTTAACAGCATTCAGGGGGCAGCAACATTACTGAAGAAAAAACACCAAGCCATAATGTAAGGATCCTCATACAAATATGAATAATATGACCCAACCACAATAATGACCATCATGAACTCATTTTGTAAATTAGAAAAAGAGGAAAAAGAAGGGCATGGTTTTGAGATTGAGAGATTTATGCTAGGAAGAAGGAATATGTTTTAGATTGTATCTTCTCTGTATTTTCAATAAGGTTTAAAAAAGGTACATTAATTTCATTAAAGAAGGTATAAAAATCACATAATAAAATAAGATTTTATTATTTATTTGGATGAGAAAAGGGAATAATATACAAATAAGTAACAAAATAATAAAATCTAAAATAAAATTAGAAACAATATAAGAAAGAACAATCTTAAAGTTATTGTCCTGGAATCCAAATAAATAACATCCAAGATAAATTTGAAAAGTTTTCTTTAATTTAGAGCAAAACAACTTGAATATAATTTTAAAAAAATGTCAGAAAAATGACAAAAAAACTATAAAGCCCCAAGCAAACTGAATAGAAACAGGGATCAAAAATGTTCAAAATGTAAGTTGCACTGTCTTCTGCACTGAAAAAATATTTTGAAGTAGAATCAATTAACTAAATGCCAAAATTATAAACTGATAATTGTTAAGGTTACTGACCTATTGACTTTAAAAAAAAATATTCATTCTCATACAAGAATGTATGTCTAAAAAATAAGGTTTCTTTTTTAAAAAGATATTTATTTAGTTAGTTAGTTGGTTAGTTAGTTAGTTGGTTAGTTAGTTATCAGAGAGAAAAAAAGCACAAGCAAGAGGATCAGTAGGCAGAGGGAGAAGCAGTCTCCCTGCTGAGCAAGGAGCCTGATAGAGCACTTGATCCCAGGACAGTAAGATCATGATCTGTGCCAAAGGCAGATGCTTACCTGACTGAGCTACCTAGGTGTCCCTAAAAAATAAGGTTTTTAAGTTAGGCAGAAACTAAGACTGTCTAAATACTGTGCAACTTCACAAAACGCTTCAGTAGCCAAGAGTTTTATGAAAAAGATTTGTTGACCAAGAATGCTGATTGCCACATTTATGAAATGATATGTGAAATATGATATATGAAAACTATATCCACTTACTAGTTTTCTTTGTATGAATTATAAATACATATAAACATTTATATTAAAAATTGCTGTTTATCTGAAATTTAACTGGATATCCTGCATTTTATCTGCCAACTCTATTAAAAAACAAATTGTTGCATCTTTTAAAAATTACCTATATACTTCCCTATAAACATAATCAGTGCTATACCTTAAATACCAAGACAGAATTTTAAAAATAGGAAAAAAAATTGTCATAAATGACAAATAAGGAAATTCAAATATAAATGAGCTAGCAGTGAGCCCTGTAAGCATGTGTCTGTAAGTAAATACTATTATAAATACAATTACAATTACACAACCAAGGTAAATAACAAATTATTATTATAAAATAAAGCACATAATAAAATAATCTCCTTAAAATGAGGTATTGATAAATTTCAAATTATACTCAAACAACAATAGTACCAGCATTGACAGCCACAAGATGTGAGAAATGGGGTACGGGAGAATCACATTTTGCTAGGTTGGAGAGATTACAGAACAAAGCAAGGGAAGAAAATGAGACAGAAATAAAGTTTAAAAATATTTTAATACTCAAAGAAAATGATTAATAGAAATAAGTTCAAAAAATTCTTCAAATTCTTAGTTAAAAAAACAATACAAGAAAATATACAAATAATTCAACTAAAAGAAATAAGAATTGGTAATACAGTATGGAATCTATGATGACTAGTTTTATGTGTCAATGTGACTGCTAAGGAATGCCCAGATACCTTACATAACTTCTAATTTCTGAGTGTGTCTGTGAGGGCGTTTCTGAAGAGATGAGTGTTTAAATCAGTAGACTGAGTCAAGGTCAGCCTTCACCAACGTAGACAGAATCATCCAATCCACTGAGAGCCCAAGTGGAACACAAAGGTGGAGGAAGGACAAATTCTTGTTCTCTCTTTCTGAGCTGGCATATCAAAACTCCTATTTCTGGGGCCATCAGACTCTAGCATTCATACTCTCAGTTCCCCCAATTCCCACAACTTTAGACTTAGACTGAATTATACCACCAGATTTCCTGATTCTCAGTTTAAAGACAGCAGATTGTGGTACTTTTTGGCCTCCATGACTGCAAGAGCCAATTCTTACAATAAATCTCCACTTCTATCTCTATCTCTATATCTCAATCTCTATAGCTCTATCTCTGTATCTCTATCCTTCTCCCCCTCCATATCTGTCTCCTTCTCCCTCTCCCTGCCCCTATATCTATCTAACAACATATTGGCTCTTTTTCTGTGGAAAACCCTAATGCAGAATTGGAATGAAAAAGATTCAGTGACACTCTCCAATCTTTTATTAAAAAATATTTTCAGGCCACTGATTTAGGGCAAGTCCAGTGCTTGGACAGTTAATACTGAGTACCAAAAAAGATAAGAGGAGACAGACATAAATCAAATAGTCACAAGAAAAATATAAAATAGTAAGCATGACAAATGCTATTAGTTAAAAGTCTGTAACAGGAGATATGGCCCAGCAAGTGAGAGAGAACTTTCTTGACTAAATGGCATTTGATCTGAGGTTGGAACTTTTTAAGAAGAGTGAGAAAGTATTGGGGCACCTGGGTGGCTCAGTGGGTTAAGTCGTTGCCTTTGGCTCAGGTCGTGATCTCAGGGTCCTCAGATCGAGTCCCGCATTGGGCTCCCTGCTCAACAGGAAGCCTGCTTCCTCCTCTCTTTGCCTACCTCTCTGCCTACTTGTGATCTTATTCTGTCAAATAAATAAATAAAATCTTAAAAAAAAAAGAGTAAGAAAGTATTATAGGACCAGTGGTCATATTGGGTAAAGGCAATGAGGAGAGAGAGCGTGGTACAATGAAGAAATGATATATCTAGTATAGAAAGGGGACTTGGATTGCATAACAAAGCTTTATCCACTTGCATGCTCTCTAAAAGAGATCTATATAGAGATTAAATTATATTAAATTAAAATGAAAATAGTAGTTTAATATATTAAGAAAAAAAATTACATAGGCTCAGGTATGAGTTGGATTTAACAGAATTATTAGTGTTCATAGGAAGAGCAATTTTAGTACAAAGGGGATGTTGCAGAAAGTGATTGTGTTTCTAAGGAGTGAAACAATTATTCATTGACCATTTTTCATGTAATTTTTAAAAAGAAATGGTTGAAAGAATATAACCAAAATCTATAGGATAGTAGATTAAAAAGAGTCTAAAAATAACTTTCCAATACTGAAAATAAAAAATAATTCCAACTATTACTTGGTCTATAATATAATATTTCTCCACTTCTACCACACCTTAGTTTTCACATCATCTTAACTGATTACTACACATCCATCCACTTCTCCCTGCAGTTTAATATCCACATGAGGGCTTCTAATGAGATATAAGTCACATCACATCAACTTCCTCAGAATCTCCCAAATCTTCCTGTGTAATTCAGAATAAAACCCTAGATCCACAATGCCCTATATAATCTTCTCCTCTCACTCATCTTCAGATATCATGTGGACTCAAACATGGCAAACACATGGTTACCACAGGGCCTTTGCACTTGTGGCTCCTTCTGTAATTAATGTTCTTTCCTTAGCTATTTCCTTGTATCATTATCCATTTCATTTATGCCTCTGATGAAAAGACATATAAGAAATACTTTTCAGATAATGCTTTCTAAAATAGCTACGCTATCACTCTTACTTATTTTTCTTAGCTCTTATCTCTACAGATATGTATCTATTTTGTGTTTATTGCCTAATCCCCACTATTAGAATATAATGTTTACAAAGCAGGAACTATGTTTACTTCAACACTATATTCTCAGCATATAGAAAATTGCTTAGGATATTATACATCTAGTACATATGTGATAAATGAATGAATATAAATATAACCACTTAGGTGTGTTTCCTACCTATTAAAATAATGTTGAGTCTCATAAATAATGTGTTTTTGTTAATATAGTATCAATTTACATTTAATAAAATGTCAGTTTTCTGAATTATTCTTTGGACCCTGACATCCCAAAAGATTCTGGTTAGGCTTTCTGATCCCTTGATATTAAAGCTTAGGTCTGCCATGGAAAGACACAAAGTGTGAGCTGCTAGAGAGAGGTGTGGATATGATGAATTATACTCCAAAACTAAAAATGAGTTAGGAGTTTGCCTTTGTTTTAATGCTACATATACCTTTTTTCCTCTCCATTAGTGTGAATAATTAAGGATTAGATATATATTTAATCATTTTTTCTAATGCTTTGCTGAATTGTAACATTTAGAAAATAATGTGATTTTCATATAGAATGAAATTAATTCTGGATCTCACCATTAAGTATATTTGAAAAATCATATGCAAATGGCATAGATTATGCCATTTTAAATATTTTAAAATAAGAGCTATACATTAAGATTTTCTTATAATGGAAAAAGCATTCCCTTTCAGATATGAAAACAAGAAATTATAATAATTTTCAACATTTTAACTTAAAAAAAAAACCAAATAAATGGGTATGTGTGTATTGATAGTGTCATAACTTCAACTTTATTTCTTGAATCTGGAAGTTTAAAGTTTAGAAGCACATTAAATTGTCAATTATATTTTCTTGGTTGAATACGAAGGCATGTAGTTGCATTTTTCAATAATGCAATGGGTTTTAGTATGTTAATTTATGCTACTTTTGTGTATTTTGCAGGAAATTCAGATGTAAATTATATATCCCTGAAAGTTCCTACAAATGTTAATGCTTATGTATGGGCTTTAAAAAAACAAAACAAAACTAGATTTATATATGTTATAGCCATTGAGGTTATGAATACATCTATGTGATAATTTACTAAGTAACTAACATAAAAAGAAAATGGAAGGAGCACAATGTGTAGAATAGGTGGATATATATTCTTCATGTAACATAGCTAATGGATAATCTGTATCTCTCTAGCCAAGTTAAAAGAAATAGTCACCTGGTGGGCAACATATCATCATATTATTTAAATAGACTAACTGCATTCACCATGAATAGATCTATTAAATGAAAAATATCGGTAAGTGTGATATTGCCAAAATTTATTTCAAAGTTTCCGCTGGAAATTATACAAATTCATAATCAGTAATTATATGAATTCATAATCAGCATACAGAATGTTGTACTAATATTTATAAGTGGACAAATACAATGTTGAATTTACCTTAAAGCTAACATGGTGGGTGATTAGCAAACTATATTCTAAGCATATTCAATCCCTCAAATTTACCTGAACACTGAACATTTGTTTGTTTTTTCCTTTTAGGTTTGTGTCCATCTTTGCTGAATTATGTGCCCATCTGATGTTTCACCCCTTGAATAATAATAACTCCTTGTAAGTAGTACTGGTTGACTACAAACTTCACTAGAAATGAAAATAACCACAATTACATTTCTTTCACTTGTGAGTCCAAGATAAAAATACAAAAAAATATAGCATATATTTGTCTTACAGCTTATATTGGTCTGGGTTCCCCAGAATAACAGAGCCAATAGGATACACACACACACACACACACACACACACATACACACACCTATATACATATACATACATATGATATATTTTATATATGAAATATAAATCTAATATATGTAAATCTAATAATATATACATCTAATATATATATAAATGTGTGTATATATATGTATAATGTCTAATATCTAATAATAATATAAAAATGTCTAATGTCTCAGCTTAAAGAAGCTTAAAGACAATCAGGTGTTCCTGGGTGGCTCAGTCAGTTGAGTGTCTGCCTTTGGTTCAGGTCATGGTCCCAGGTTACTGGGATCCAGCCCTGAGTCAGGCTCCTTGCTCAGCAGGGAGCCTGTTTCTCCATCTCCCTCTGCCATTCCCCCTGCTTGTTCTTCTCTCTCTCTCTCTCTCTCTGTCAAACAAATAAATAAACTCTTTAAAAAAGAAGGAGAAGAAGAAGTAGAAGAAGAAGAAGAAGAAAACAATGATGATAAGGAAAGAGAAAGTTCTTTTAGTTAGCTTTTTATTCCATTTAGCTTATTATCCTTCAAAGGATCAGATGAGGCCTACCCATATTGGGGAGGGCAATCTGCTTTCCTCAGTCTACAGATTCAAATGTTAATCTCATTCAGAAACACCCTCATAGACACACCCAGAAAAATGTTTGACCAAATTTCAGGCACCCTGTGGCCCAGTCAAATTGACACAACAAAATTAACCATCATGTAACTTCATAGCTAACTTATAAATTGAAGAGATCAGTATATCCATGGAATTTCAAAGGCCAGTTGGTGGGTGCCTGGGTGGCTCAGTCAGTTGAGTGTCTAATTCTTGATTTCAGCTCAAGTCGAGATCTCAGGGCCATGGGATTGAGCCCCAGATCAGGCTCCTCACTCAGTGGAGAGTCCGCTTGATATTCTTTCTCTCGCTCTCTGCCTCTTCCCCCACTTGCTCTCACTGTATGTCTCCCTTTTCCTCTGCCTCTCTTCCATGCACATTCACTCTCTCTTCAGCAAATAAATAAAATTAAAATATAAAAAAATTGAGAGGTTTTGTCTTTTTAGTTAAAATATCTATATAGCTTGTAGATATATTTTGTAAAGCTTATATAAAATATCTACATAACTTACAGATATATCTTACAGATAAATCTTATAAAGCAATTAAGAAAAGATACAGACAGCTGGTTTTCTTAACATTCATGTTGTTCCACGCAGGAAATGTATTTTTTTAAATTAATGGAAGTACACTTTCAAAAATAAATATGAAACACACATTATTTATGGTATATAGATTAATTTACTTTTATATCATACAGTGAATTACAAAATGAACTTTAGAAATATTTTATTAAAAACACAGCTTAATGCTCACTGATCATCCTATTGAAATTATTTAAGGTCAACAAAATAAGAATCGGATGTTTTCTTTTGGATTCCACGATTGGAAGGCTAGCACAATCTAAACAAGTAAGTTCTCAGTAGACTGACTGGATACTGGAGACATTAAAGCTTAAAAGAAAATCCACCCTAAGTGTTTAAGTTTTCCCAAGAAAACTTATATAAATCAACAGTGAAACAATGGAAATTGAGACACCAAAGAACTTAAAATACAAGAAACACACCTTGGAGGGAATGAGAATCAACGTATGGTAAGGGGATTGATGTCCAGCACAAAATGTTCATACTTTCTCCAAAATCCAGGTATCACATTAGAAGAATATAAATAATATAAAGAATAATGGCAAAATTTAAAAATCTGAGAGACTGGATTAATTTTGAGGTGACTGAAATAAACCAGAAATGTTCAATTATGTTGATGTCCCAGACTGCTCTCTCATTCTACAAATATTGCTCAAATGTCCTACCATGTCCTTGGGAGACTATGAATAAACTGCTTACAATTATGGAAGAGAAAATAGAAAACTCAGAAGATCCCTTGTTGGGACTAAATGTTAAACTTTCCATACCTTACACAGAAACCTTGTGTTTCTGTGACCTGTCATATTTCTGCCATTCCCTGCATGAAAACCAACAACAAATAGTTATTTACTTGATCTAATGAACTGTGGTGTGTGATTTGATTCCATTAATACTTCATGATACAGGTTTTAAATATATTATTTAACAATTAAAATCATTTTTCAGGCAAATAATATGAACTTAGAAAAATAGGTTTTTAAGAATAATTAAAGTACGTTTGCATTCTCATTTACTGGAAACTGATAGTGAATCAGAGATGAAAAAATATGTAAAGCCACATAATGATTTAAGGGCTTTTAAAATTATGCTATACATTTTTCAATTACAAGATGTTTTTACAACATGCCCAATAGTGTAACTGAGCTAAGAATATATACTACAAATTGTCCAAGAACTTGTAAACAAGGTTTATTTAGTATAAGACAGTGAAAAAAAAATTAGAAGTAACCTACTGGGGACAAAGCAAAGATTAGTGCTGTCTTAGTCTTATTTAACATCCTAATTGTTGTTAAAAGAGAGTAAATGCAAAGTCAGGAAACTCACAGATGGTGCTAAAAGGGAAGGTAGGGGGAATGCTAATAAGGACAATGAAGTAAAGAAAAGAAGAAGTTAAGAGAATAGAAATGTGAGGAAAAATGTTATAAGATAATATGAAATTGGGAGAAGACTTTTTTTTAACTTCACATTACAATAATGAAAATGTAAGACATAATATATTCAAAAGACAACTTAAAGTTCAGAAACTTAAAATTCTTTATGAAGAACAATTTCAAATGGATTTGGCAGAATAGGGAGGAGAGGTGTAAGGCTGAAACATTGGCAAACCAGATACTTGGAAGAAAAAAACAATTTATTACATATACTATATTAACTCAACATAAAGATCTCCTTAAGTTTAGCTGAAGAGAGGGGATGTTCTAAAATATTAAGGGTTATATTGAAATGTAGCATTTATGATGATTTATGATGTATAGTTAGTAGTATGTCATCTATTTGTAACTATTTAAGATCCAGATATATGATTGAAATTCCACTTTTTAGATTCTAACAAAGGATTACTTTGAGATAACTGATTAGTTAAGGGTGGAAAAGCATGAGCTCACGAGACAGATCATGTCAGATCCCCTACTCCATCATTCATTAGCCATGTGAATTAAGCAAGTTATTGAACACTCTGAATTGTGGTCCTCTCATATATAAATAGAGCTAAAACCCTTAAATTAAAAATCTGTAACAATTAAAAGAATTAGCATTTGTATAGAAGATATAGAGTGGTTGTAAGAAAGGAGAATAATATATGTAAGGTACCTAGAACAGGACTTAGCACTCTATAAGCATAACATTTATTTGCTATTATTTATACTATTTCATGACTTCAATACTACTATGCAATATATACAATGTATAAAAGTTTTCTTTTTTTTTTCTTCTTCATAAGAATCCATTTGGAAGCATAGTACATAATAGGTAAAGTGAATTTGTTAAGTAACATTTTGTTTAACATTTGCCTTTACTGCACTAATTTATAATTTTTCAATGTTCAGAATATATAAAGCATGCAAAGATTATTCTGTTATGTGTACTTGACCTTTGAGATTATAAAAATTTAAGAGTTATATTAGTCTGAAATCTTTGTTACCAACTTGGAGATTTACTATTTATAGTTTAATAAAATTGACTGGTCTTATTGTGTTATACATGATTATCCTAAGTAAAGAAGTCAAAAGGAAGAAATAATTAAATGAGTCCCAAAGTTCTAAAACATTGGGAGTAACTGTGGACTACAATTTTTAGATCCAGTGTCCTAGATCTGCATTCTGCATAGTTAGCTAGTGATAGTCACCCAAGACTCTAAAAACACAGATTAACAGGTCTCTTCCTTGGAAATTTTGAATATCTAAGACAGAAAGAGTTTTCTTGGCTCTATCAAGCTTCATAGGTGATTCTTATCATTAGTCAAATTTGGGAAACTGGATTAAACCACACTTAAGGTACAATTTTCTGTCTTTTTGTGTTTTAAGAAAGATCAATTGTTCCTTTTCTAACTGTGTCAAAGCAAAATTTTGTAAATGTTAAATACATAATTCGCATTCAAATACATATAAGGACATGATGAAGTTCAGTTTAACTAAATGAAGAGACTGCCAGGATGATAACGTGGTTCTGATGTGGGAAACAGAGGCAGAAGAAAATTATTACATTTCCTTACCTACTGATAAACAGGCAGAGTGATCCTCCTCTAGGGACTCAGCTACGCTCACCTTAAGGCTTTGCTAAGGGCAAAGGACAATCCTAGCTTGACCAACCCCCTACCCCCAACCAGGATCCTGTAAGTCTACTTTAACAATTCCTTTTGGAAACTTTATTTCTAAACTTCCAAGATAGTGTCAAGAATCATTCCCAAGCATATGGCCCTCTGATATACATCTAAAGGATCTCAGGAGGTTTTATTACTGGTAATGAATAACCCTTTCCCCAGACAATAGTTAGCCCCTCAAGGTCCTAGAAACCTTGCTTCCAAAATTCTTTAGAGACTTAGGCCATCCCTAACCTTTTCCCAACTTAAAGTATATAATAGAACACTCCTCACATCCCCAGGGCGGCAGCTCTTCCTGCCCATGGGTCCTGTCCCTGTGCTTTAATAAACCACCATTTTGCACCAAATATGTCTCAAGAATTCTTTCTTGGTCATTGGCCCCGGACCTCACCCCACTGAAACTCACGTATGTTTTAGAACTTCATCAGTTCGAAAGAGGATGCAAAAGAAAGAAAGCCTGAAGATTGCTAAATTAGATCCAGTCTGGCTAGGGTCCTTACTATAATAAAACCATCATTTTTTCCATTGCCTTGTCTTCTAGACAGAAATTAGTTACATCTTTAAAAGCCTAAAAATTATTTTCATCTTTTCAAGTTGCTGTTCATTTTATGTAACTTTCCAGAACTATAAAATGTCAAAATATCTGGATCCTGTTTAATTGTGAGTAGTGTCAGAGTTACATGAGCCTTAGAGAGAGGTGGGCCTCTGATGCCTCCAACATATTGAGAGATATTGAAAGGATTGCTGTTAATGTTTTGCCTCATTTCTAAAGTTTGGGTAATTTTTCATAAAAATTAATAAAGTTACATAAATCATGTATTTGTTTTTTATATTTGCATAGATACGTGTAAAATGTATGTGTGTGTGTGTATATATATATATATATATATATATATGTATTTTTTTAAACTCAAGTAATACATGTTCAGCTTCATAAATTGAAAAAGGACTTTTTGTTGGTTTTCATTTTTAAGAGGCTCTGGGACCAAAATATTAGTTGAAAACTGACTGTATTTGTGGCTTATCTAGCTCAGACACAGTTAAAATGATATAATAGGGTACTAATTTGCATTGTCTAATGGAAGGAGTTTGCCTGATTAGAACTCTCTGACTGCTAATTCTTAGAGAAAGAAACTTAATGATAAATGTATCAAGTAAAAATAAATCCTCTAATTTCAGAACGGGGGAAGTTTACCATGGATATCTCTCATTAAGATTAAAATAGTTGCAAGTAAATTATCTTTACTATGGGAAACCATTAATCAAAGATCTCACAGCAATAATACTTCTATCCATGCTTTTTTCACTAAGTATGTTAGTGGTTACTGCAAAATCATCTTAGCTAAAGCCATTATTTCATCCACATTACATTCAGATATAATAAATTTATTTTAGCTGACTTAAACTAACTTCTCCTCAGTTTGATAGCATTTAAAAAAATATATAAACATTATGTCCTCTTGGAGATATCACAAATATGGAAATAGTAAAATAGTTGAGTAACTGGTCTTAGTACACTTTTCAAAAGGTAACAGAAGATGGTTATCAACTTCCTTTTTATATGTCTATGCATACTTTATTCTATTTAGTTTAAATACAGAAAAATGTCAGTAATATTAATGTTTAATAATATTTAAAAATGAGAATCTAATAATGTAAGTGTAGGGTTCAAATCTAAGTTGGTTTAAGCTTAAATATTGCTTATGCTTCATGCATATGCACCTAACAGAATACCACAGATAATATATAAGGTACTTAAGAAAAAGAACAAAAAACAAATATTCTACTTAATTGTTCTATTTGTACTTGCATACTTATCCCCTTTATGTTTTTCTATAATAATGTTGTGAGATAATAGGAAGAAACATATCTATGTAAATATTGGTCTCTGTCCCTGTTTCCTGGCACACAGCTCCTAAAACCCTTGTGCTACCATTAGTGATAAGAGCACTAGGAACATCTTTTGTTTTAATATTTGGTCTGTGACCCTGGCTTCTGACACAGAGTTCTTAAATCCTTTAAAAACTCCTGAGTGATGGCAGTGTCTTTTATTCTAATAAGTTGACTCTTGGTGGGCTCTTGGATGGGGGGAGGTCACCAGAAAGGCTAAGCCATGATTAAAAACATGGAATTTTTATGAGATTAAGAGTCACTTAAAGTTTGTCTCCCTCCCAGTCAGTATTCCTTCACATGGGGATTGATGCTATTGCTGGGTGGACAGTTGCAGAACTCAGTTAAATCATTAGACACCTAGCTGGTCTGCTTATCACAGAATTGTTTGTGTGAGAAGAAGTACCACATATCTCACGTCAGAAATGTTGTTAAGAGTAGTAGTGGTGTGAAAGTAAAGGAAAAACACAGAAGTGTAGCTTTTCTAAGCAAACCCTAATTCCATAATGTCAGGAAAGGAGGTTATTTTAAAAGAATTTGACGTAGAAATATGATTATAATATTAAACATCTACATGTTTCAAAACTATACTCTTTTTAAATAGAAAGATATATATACACATGCAGTATATATGCTTTATAACATGGATATATATATATATGTATGTATATATGTTCATTATATGTATATATTACATAAAGTGTAAGCAAATATTTCCCTCTTTTTTAAAGAGAGAATGCAGAATATATTCAACTCAGTGTGATTTATGTGATATTTAAACATATTCATTTTGTTTCATAATTTTCTTTCTGTATAGTGTTGTGATTTCCACCATTTATGTATCAGTGACTATTACACTCCTCTTTTCATTTGTTTCTAATGTGTCATGACCTGAGATTATAGATAAATTGGTATAATCAGAACATGATATAAGTTTTACTACAGGCCTTGGAATATTAGGTTCTCAAAAGATAACAAATGTATGAATTAATGCTTAATTTGAAAATGTCTGGGTTTATGTTAGTTATTAATGTTAAGCAAAAGGTTTAACATTGATTATTAAATCAAGTTTTAGCTTGTATTCTGGAAGTTAACCTTTGCTGAAGTCTGAACCTAAAATAAATATATATAGTAATAGTTGGTTTATCTTTATGTGTGGTAGCTTATATTACTTTTGAAGAGATATTTTTCACTCATAACCAAAATCAACCTTCTGTGGTTGATTTTGATCAAGGCCAACTTCAGGAAAATTTGGTTCTCTAGGGAATCCTCAGAGCTGCCTCTAGATTCTCAGAATAGAAGAGAATGGCTTCTTTCAGTGATGGAAATTAATAGCCAGTACCATAGTACAAGCAGAACGTTCTTAGACGAGACTTAATTCCAGTCTTTTGAGGCATGTATCATGCCTATTCTGAGTTCCTTATAACGTTATGATCACTTTGCCTTTGACATATAAAACAAAATAATATTTCTGTTAAAAGCATGCACCTTTTTTTTTTCCTTTTTCTGTTGCTAAAAAATAACTGTAGTGTGGGAAGATGCTCATGGTGTCAGTTTGTAGAATGGAAGGGTGTTTGGGACCGAATATACGATGATTACTTCTTTAGAGGGAGAGATGTCATTTCTGTTTGAACTAGGTATCTCAGAAACACAGTGGCCTAGAGGAAACATTTAGTATAGAGCTAAATGCCACAGAAGCCAAGTTGAGTGATAAACACTAAGTGAACATTTATGTAATTACTTAAAACCTTATTTTTGGCTAATAAGTTCCCTTTGAGCATTCTCTGTAGGTCCACTCTTTATAAGATTTTATAGTCCAATTTCTTTAATCAATTTTATTCCAGATTTACTCACGTATAGTCCAATTAGATAACAGACAATATATAATTAGCATATTTGGGGACACTTTTATATTGCTTAATTTTATGAAAGTATCACTGCGTCTTACTTTACTTACTTACTTACTTTACTTACTTACTTTACTTACTTACCATTATCAAAATCAACACAATTCTTTTCAAGAGAGCCATTTGTGTTCCTCATTTGTTTTTTTATTCCCCTGTGGTGGAGAGCATGATTCAATTTGACAGATGTATACTAAGAAACCTTTATCTGAAAAGTAAAACTATAGATTATAGAACATATTTTTTAAAATAACAGTTGACATAGAATATTTTAGTTAATCATTATTCTTGTAAACCAAATTTTATACATTAATTTATAAGGACAACCATCACTTATAAGTCAAATACTACATTATTCTTTTTCACCTTGGGAGAGAGAATATAAATAAATCATACTTCTTGCTTAGATATATATATTGTATATATACAATATATATAATAATAATATATAAAATAATATATAAATATAATATATAATACAAAATATAAATGAATATAATATATAGTATATGACATATAATCATAATATAATATATAAAATAATATATAAATATGTATATAATATATATTAAATATGTTATACATTTAATATATATTAAATCTATATCTATATATAACATATATTAGTTTTGGAGATAAACGCATAAACAAATATTTAACCCTTGAAAATAAAAACTGCCGTGTACAGGAAGTACAGAGGAAGAACAGCTAAAAGAAGTAAGATATTAGAGTAACAAGGCAATCTAAATACATTAAAAATCTCTAATGTTAAAAACCTAAAAATTATGAATTTAAATAAAAGCTATATCTATATTATAAATATATATATAAAATAAATAAGTATAGAAAATATGTGCATATAATGCATAACTTAGCTGTTTGGAAATAAAGTAAAAATTTCAGAGACTAAAATGTATAATGGAGCCAAACTCCAGAGAAGTAAGCAAATATAAGTGGCTTCCCTAGGAGGACAGGCTAATCTATTATTCCAGAGCTTCCTGATAGGGAACAGAGAGGAAAAAATACCAAAAATAAACAAAGCATACAAAAACAAACAAAAACCCCCCACAGAACAAAGATAAAAACAAGGACCAACTAGTTTCTGTCCAGAATTTCCTTAAAAACCCTTCATAGCTCTTCACCTTATCCATTGAGGATAAACTTGAAAGAGGCTACTCTTACATACAGAAATAAGGAAATACATAATCCCTACCTCTACTCTTGGCAAAAGGGCAAAATCTTCCTTGAATTTATTCCCTGAGTTACATCTGGTGGTTTTGAACCTCCAGCTTCCATGTAGAAACAAACAGTATTCCTCTCTGTTGTTATACACTTTAACCCAGGACCCAATTCTTTCAGGAAAATACATTCTAAAGAATGTGAACTCATAATTCATCTAAAAACACCAATCACAGAGAAAGGATCACTTACAGGGAAAGAGATGACAGTAGAAATCAACTTCCCAGCATTAATATAGTGGAAAACAGAAAATGATGATGAAGGAAAATGCAGAGAAAAAATAAATGGTAACCTGTAGCTACATATCAAGAGATGATTTCTTTCATTTAATTTTAGAAAAAATATATACTTACTATCAATCTTTCTTAAAAGAACTCCAGATCATATGGAAGAGTGAAAATGATACCAAAAAAAACAGTTCTGACAAAAAAAAGCATAATGAACAAAGAAAATAGTGTAAATATAAACAAAACTCCATAGAAAATAAAATATAATATTTAACTTGGTATTATGGGAACAGACTGTTAAAACTAAAGAACAATGGTATCCAATTAGGAAAAGAATGTTTGAAAATGTTAGTCTTGTAATCTCTTTTATAAGTGTATTGAGTAATGTTGTTAAAAAAATCCTGAATTTTATTTTGATTAACAATTAAGCTTAGAAATGATTTCTTTAATCTCCACACATTTAGGAAATTTGGAAATATGGTTTTTTTATTGATTTCTAATTATTTTCTTATAATAACCAATTTTTTTAAGTCCATGAAATGGAATCTTTTGCCAGAAATTGTATTTTTGAGTTCTAGAATTTCCATTATTTTACATTTGTTTCCCTATTTATGCTGAGATTTCCCATCCATTCATTTATAATGGCCATTACTTACTTTAAGTCTTTGAGTGGCTTCCAAGTACTTGGCTGCTAACTTTACCATTAATCATCTTGGGTTCTGTCTCTATTACCAATGTATTTACAAATAATAGGTATATTTTCCTGATTCTTTGCATGTTTTTAATTGTATACTGGATATATTAAAAGTACATTGTAGATATTTTGGATTTGATTATTCTCCTCTGAATAAATTTGGTTTGATTCAATTAGGCAATTATATTATGGACTGATAACCTTACATTGTGTAGGCTTATTTTATGCTTTGTAAGAGTGTGATATTTAGAAAATCTGAGACATTTATGAAGTCTTTCTAACTTAGTGAGATTTAAACTCCTCCACATCCATTTTGGTAAACACCAGTTAAAATCTCTAAGTTTTTCAACATTCCAATTGATTTGTTTGTTTTGCTTTTATTTATGTTCTATCTTATCTGGCACACTGATTCTCTCCCACACATGCACATCACAGATGATGACTAAGAACATACCAGGAATTTTATGCAAATAGCAGGCTTTACCATTGGTGATTTCTTTCTTTCCAGGATTTACCTACACAATATCCAGTCCCTGTAACAACCCTAAACTTTGCCTCTGTTACCTCAACCCAATAAGACTGGAAATTTTAGCATAAATTCTTTCATCATGGTAACAGGTGAATTGGGACATGTCCTCAGGGGAAAGAGCCTATCAATGTGGATCTTATGCGGTGTGCTTTCATTCTTTCGAAGATTAAATTCCCATGGGGTACCTGTGTGTCTCAGTGGGTTAAGCCTCTGCTTTTGGCTCAGGTCATGATCTCAGCCCAGTGTCAGGCTCTCTGCTCAGCAAGGAGCCTGCTTCCCCCATCTCTCTGCCTGCCTCTCTGTCTACTTGGTGACTCTGTCTGTCAAATAAATAAATAAAATCTTCAAAAAAAAAAAAAAAAGATTAAGTTCCCAGAAGTTTCTGTCTGTTTATAATTATTCCCAGTGTCTCCAAATATGTATTTTATGTGTTTTTTTCCAGACCTCATAATTCTTATCTGTAGAAATTTATTTCAGTACAAGGTCACCTATCATTAAGTAAACTGTATTGTCTGTTTGCATTCTTGCTATAATGGAGTGTTTGCAATAGAGACCTCATGTCCCACAAAGCCTAAAATATTTGCTATTTGGCTATTTACAGGGAAGTTTGCATATCATTGATAAAGATAATAAAATCAATATATCTTTTCCAACCATAAAAAATATAATATAAATTTCTTAAGGAGAATTGTTTTACTCATTCTTTTACTTTACTAATTTGAAACATATTTATCACCTCTTTCTATTTTCAGACATACTGAAAGGAAATATTTCCAAAATAGAGAAAAAATTATATATCTCTATTTATAGAGACTATTTTAACAATATGAAAATATTTCCAGCTCTCCAAAATAATTTGATAAAATATTACTTTGAAAATACTTATAACTTTAATAGAAACATGATATATTTACTTTGGTTCAATTTCAAGATGAATACCCTATGTACAATACTTAGCAACATATTTTCTCTCATTGTACATTTTTTATGTCACACATACATTTTGTGGAAAAAAATATAACTTACTATTCTCACCCCAAAACCTTCCATCTACATTTTGCTATTGTTATTTTTTGCTTTGATATAACTAAGTGGAGATTTTACTAAGTAAATGTAAGGTACTACCTTCATTGACATAAAAATAATTAGATATTTCAAATGTTTCAGATATATATTATTATACACATTATGACTTTATTATTCATTTTAACCATTACTCCTTCTTTACTCACAATGCTTTTGCTCCTTTCATAGGTGATAAGAGACAATTTATGAATGAATTACCCCAGCTCCATTTAAATTTGACTCATTTCTACATTTTTTTCTTGCATCAGTGATGAATCTAACACTTACTGATACTTTATGATCATTGTTAAAATATTTTTTGGTGGGGTTCCTGGGTGGCTCAGAGGGTTAAAGCCTTTGCCCTCAGCTCAGATCATGATCCCAGGGTCCTGGGATCCAGCCCTACATCGGGCTCTCTGCTCAAATCATTCTGAACACCTATTAATTCAACCTAAGATATAAACAAAGAATTGCTGGAACTCTACACATAAAAAAAGCAATCACTCTTTGCAAGGTAGGAGGTGCAGAGAAGGAAATCTGAGGGAATATACTGGAAAATAATTAGTGAGCATGTGTCTGGAGGGGAAACCTCTAGAAACCAGCTGCGAGAAAGTGATATAGTCCTGGAGCACAAAATGTGAACCTTTAGAAATCTGCTCCAGTGAGAGACATCACTACCTGAAAGGTGCTCAGGTAGTGAATCAGAGCAGAACCCTAGGTTGGACAGGGTCATCTCAAGATTGTGAGATCACAGAAAGAGCAAGGGTGCCTGAGTCAGTAGAGTTCCCAAACATTGGAGCAGGGAAACTGATAGGGTCAATGAACCCAGGAGGGGTCTTCTCTCAGCTTGGTTTGCCATAAACCATAAACCATGGCTTGGTCGGATGACAGCTCTCTGCAGGAACACTGCAAAGGACAGAAAAGCAGTGACTCTCTGCCTTCCCCCTGGAGGATTGATGTTGGCATGCACTGCAGGAGACCGCAGAGTTTGGCACACAAAAGAGAGGAGATCACTTATTCCTGAGAGTTTATTGAAGAGAGGGGACCAAAAATCTTTCAGCCACAGGGCTAGAGATCTGGGTGTGGCCATTTTTATTTCCATCCTTTAAAGAGGTATGGAAAGCCTTCAGGAAACAAAGCCACATAAGCAACCAGAAGCAGTATACACTGGGCCAGGCCACCTGACAAGGGGTACAACTCCACCCAGGCAAAGGCATCTGAGAATCAGTGCAGCAGGCCCCTTCCCCACATGACCAGCTGGAAGAACAGGTAGACATCAACTGTATGAGCATACATGACCCCAAAATTCCAGTGCTAGGGTAAAATAGTATAGAGAATTTGATGTTTTTTTTCTCATGGTTCTTTTCTCTTTCAGTTTAAAATTTTTCTTTTCTTTTTCTTTTTCAACTAGCTTTTTATTTTATTAACTCCTTGTTTTTAAGTCCTTTTCTTAATTTTCATTTTCTAAATTTATATGTTATAGATATATTCTTCATTTTGGGCTTCCTTTCACTGTATTCAGTTCTATTTTTGTATATATGTATGTTATATTTCCTTTACAATTTTGGGATTTAGTGCCTTCTAACAAACAGATCAAAATACACCCAGGACCAAGTGGATCTCCCTATTTTGTCCACCTGGGGGATTATATTCTCTCCCCACCACTTTTTTATTTTTTTTCTATTTTCTTTTTTGGTTTCTTCCCTCTTCAGATTTGTCTAGTATGTATTTCATTAGGTTGTGGTTGGTTTTTGTTGTTGTTGTTGTTTGTTCTCTTCTTCATCCATTGTTCTCCAGGCAAAAAGACTAGAAGAAGGAATTCACAACCAAAGAATGAATGAGGGGCAATACTCTCTGTCACAGATCTCATTGGTACAGATATAAGTAAAATGTCAGAGCTGGAATTCAGGATAACCATTATGAAGTTACTACCTAGGCTTGAATAAAGCATAAAAGACACTAGAGGATCTCTTAGTGTAGAAATAAAATCTAATCAGGCCAAAATTTAAAATGTTTTAACTTAAATGAGGTCTAAATTTGATGCTCTAAAAGCTAGGTTAAATGAGGCAGAAGGCAGAATAAGTGACATAGAAATTTGATGGGAAGAAAGGAAGCTGAGGAGAAGAGAGAAAAAAACAACTAATGGACCATGAGGGGAGGCTTTGAGAAATCAGATAACAAAAAGTAAAACAATATTGGAATTATTGGGGTCCTCAATGAAGAAGAAAGTAAGAGAGGGATGGAAGGTATACTTGAGCAAATCATACCTTAAAACTTCCCTAATCTGGAGAAGGAAACAAGCATACAAATCCAAGAGGTAGAGAGGACCCCTTTCAAAATCAATAAAAATAGATCAACACCCCTATATGTAGTAGTGAAGCTTACAAATTTCAGAGATAAAGAGAAAATTCTGACAGTAGATGGAGACAAGATATTCTTAAACTACAGATGTAGAAACATTAAGCTGGAAGCAGACTTATCCATGGAGACCTAGAGACCAAAAAGGGCTGGCATGATATATTCAGGGTACTAAATGAGAAGAACATATAGCCAAGAATACTTTATCCAGCAAAGCTGTCATTCAGAATAGAAGTAGAGATAAAGAGCTTCCAGGACAAATGAAAACTAAAAGAATATGTGACCAGTAAACCAGTCCTGCAAGAAATGTTAAAGGGGATCCCATAAGCAAAGAGAGAGTCCAAAAATAACATAAACCAAAAAGAAATGGAGACAATCTACAGAAATAGGGACCTTTCAGGTAATACAATGACACTAAATTCATATCTTTGAATAGTTTATCTGACTGGTAAATGGATTGAATGCTTCAATCAAAAGACACAGGGTATCAGATTGGATTAAAAAACAATAACAACAACAACAATAACAAAATACAGGACCCATCCATATGCTAAAGACACATCCAGATTTAAAGTGGGAAGGTTCATAACCATTTATTATGCTACTGGACATAAAAATAAAGCTGAGGTAGCAATCTTCATATCAGACAAATTCGATTTTAAACCAAAAACTGTAATAAGAAATGAAGAGGAACACTATATCATGCTTAAAAGGTCTATCCAACAAGAAGATCTAACAATTATATACTTATACCCCCAACATAGAAGCAGCCAATTATATTAACCAATTAAAAACCAAATTAAAGAAAGACATTGATAATAATACAATAATAGTAGAGGACTTCAATACCCTACTGACAGCAATGGACAGACCATCTAAGCAGAAGATCAATAAGAAAATAAGGGCTTTGAATGACGCACTGGACCAGATGGACTTCACAGATATATACAGAGCATTCCACCCTAAAGCAACAGAAATATACATTCTTCTCAAGTGCACACAGAACATTCTCCAGATTAGATCACATACTGGGTCCCAAATCCGGTCTCAACCAATACCAAAAGATTGGGATTATTCTCCACTTACTTTCAGTCCTCAATACTTTGAAACTTGACCTCAATCACAGGAGGAAATTTAGAAGGAAGTCAAGCAATTGGAAGCTAAAGAGTGTTCTACTAAAGGACGAATGGGTCAACCAGGACACTAAAGAAGAATTTTAAGAATTGATGGAAATTAATGAAAATGAAAACACAACTGTTTAAAACCTTTGGGATACAGCAAAGGCAGTCTTAAGAGGGAAGTAATAGCAATTCAAGCCTTTCTCAAAATATTAGAGATATCTCAAAAACACAAGCTCAATTTCCATGTAAAGGAGCTGGAGAAAGAACAGAAAATATAACCTAAACCAAGAAGGATAATAAAAATAATAAAGATTAGAGCATACACCAATGAAATAGAAACCAGAACAGTAGAACAAATCAATGAAACTAGGAGCTGGTTCTTTGAAAGAATCAATAAGATTGATAAACCCCTAGGGAGCCAGACTTATCAAAAAGAAAGAGGAAAGACCCAAGTTAATAAAACTATGAATGAAAAAGAGATCATGACCAACACAAAGAAATACAAAAAAAGAACATATTATTAGCAACTATAAGCGAACAAATTAAGCAATCTGAAAAAAAAAAAAGGATGCATTTGTAAAGACATATAAACTACCAAAACTGAAACAGGAAGAGATAGAAAACCTGAACAAACTCTTACTTAGCAAGGAAATTAAAGAAGTAATCAAAAAATCTCCCAACAAGCAAGAGTCTAGGGCCAGATGACTTCCTAGGGGAATTCTACTAAACATTTAAGAAAGAACTAATACCTAGTCGTCTGACGCTTAAAAAAAAAAAAAAATAGAAATGGAAGGAAAACTTCCAAACTCATTCTATGAGGCCAACATTACTTTGATCCTCAACCTGAAAAAGACCCCATCAAAAAGATCAAAAGGAGAATTACAGACCAATATCCCTGATAAAAGTAGATGCCAAAATTCTCACCAAGTTACGTGGTGAGGAACCAACAATACAGTAAAAGAAGTTATTCACCACGACCAAGTGAGATTTATTTCTCGGCTACAAGGGTGGTTCAACATCTGCAAAACAATCAAGCTGATACATCACATTAATAAAAGAAAGGGCATGAACCATATGATTCTCTCAATTAATGCAGAAAAAGCATTTGACAAAGTGCAGTATCTTTTCTTGATTAAAACTCTCCACAGTATAGGGATAGAGGAAAAATACCTCAATATCATAAAAGCCATCTACGAAACTCCCACAGTGAATATCATTATTAATGAGAGCTTTTCCCCTAAGGTCAGGATGCCCACTCTCACCAATGTTGTTCAACAT
This sequence comes from Mustela nigripes, assembly GCF_022355385.1. Classification (NCBI taxonomy): domain Eukaryota; kingdom Metazoa; phylum Chordata; class Mammalia; order Carnivora; family Mustelidae; genus Mustela; species Mustela nigripes. Next base: position 43,788,280 of record NC_081571.1, on the reverse strand, counting down.
AGTACTAGAAGTCCTAGCCTCAGATATCAACAACAAAAAGAAATAAAAGGCATTTAAATTGGCAAAGAAGAAGTCAAACTCTCAATCTTTGCAGTTGATATGATGCTTTATATGAAAAACCCAAAAGATTCCATGCCAAAATTACTAGAACTCATATAGAAATTCAGCAATGTGGCAGGATAAAAATCAATGCACAGAAATTAATTACATTCCTATATACTAACAATGAGATAGAAGAAAAAGAAATTAAGGAGTTTATCCCATTTACAATTGTACTAAAACTATGAGATGCCTAAGAATAAACTTAACCAAAGAGGTAAAGGATTTGTACTCTAAAAACTGTAGAACATGTAACAAAGTAATTGAGGAAGACACAAAGGAATTGAAAAAAATTCCATGCTCATGGATTGGAAGAATAAATATTATTACAATGTCTATGCTACCCAGAACAATCAACACATTCAATTCAATCCTTATCAAATTACCATCAACATTTTTCACAGAGCTGGAACAAATAATCCTAAAATTTGTATGGAACCAGAAAAGACCCTGAATTTCCAGGAGATTGTTGAAAAAGAAAACCAAGCCTGGGGCATCACAATGCCAGACTTCAAGCAATATTATAAAACTTCAGTCATCAAGACAGTATGGTACTGGTACAAAAACAGACACATGGATCAATGGAACAGAATATAAAACCCAGAAATGGACCCTCAACTCTACAGTTGACTAATCTTCAACAAAACAAGAAAGAATATCCAACAGAAAAAGGGTAATCTCTTCAATAAATGGTGTTGGGAAAATTGGACAGCCATATGTAGAAGAATGAAACTGGACCATTTTCTTACAGCATACACATAGATAAACTCAAAATGGATAATGGACCTAAATGTGAGATAGGAATCCATCAAAATCTTAGAGGAGAACACAAGCAGAAACCTCCTTAACCTTGGTTACAGCACCTTCTTGCTAGACACATCTCCAAAGGCAAAGGAAACAAAGGCAAACATGAACTACTGGGACTTCATCAAGATAAAAACTTCTGCACAGCAAAGGAAACAGTCAACAAAACTAAAAGGCAGTGTACAGAATGGGAGAAGATATTTGCAAATAACATATCAGATAAAGGGCTGGTATTCAAGTTTATAAAGAACTTATCAAACTCAGCACCCTAAAAAATGATCCAGTTAAGAAAAGAAGACATGAATAGACATTTCTTCAAAGAGGCCATACAAATGGCCATTAGACCCATGGAGGTGGGGGGGGGGGGTGCTCCACATCACTTGTCCATCAAGGAAATACAAAAACAAAACCACAGTGAGATACCAGACCACACCACTTAGAATGGCTAAAATTAAGAAGACAGAAACAACAAATTTTGGCAAGGATATGGAGAAAGGGAAACCCTCCTAAATGTTGGTGGGAATGCAAGCTGCTGCAGCCAGTCTGGAAAACAATATGGATGTTACCCAGGAAGTTAAAAACAGAGCTACCCTACAACCCACCAATCATACTAAAGGTATTTACCCCAAAGATTCAAATGTAGTGATACAAAGGGGCACCTGCCCTCCAGTGTTCATAGCATCAATGTCACAATAGACAAACTGGAAAGAGCTGAGATGTCCACTGACAGATGGATGGATAAAGAAGATAAGGTTTATATATACAACAAAATATTACCCAGGCATCAGAAAGGATGAGTACCTACCATTTACATCACCATGGATGGAACTGGAGAGTATCATGCTGTGTGAAATAAGTAAATCAGTGAAAGACAATTATCATATGGCTTCACTCATACATGAAATATAAGATACAGGGCAGAGGACTGGAGAGGAAGAGAGGAGAAACAGAATGGGAAATCATCAGAGAAGGAGAAAAACCATGAGAGACTCTTAAATATAGGAAACACTGAGGACTGTTGGAGGGGAGTAGAGTGGGGGGGATGAGGTAATTGGGTGATAGGCATGAAGGAAGGCACATGATGTGATGAGTACTGAGTGTTATACACAACTGATGAATTACTGAACACTACATATGAAACTAATGATGTACTATAAATTGGCTAATTGAATTTAAATTAAAGAATCACATCAATAAATCTGGAAAAATAAGGAAGTCAATTAATTACAACTGTCTGTCATTGTGTCTACAAAATTTAAACCTTAAAACGATTAATGGATTAATAGGAATTTTTTCATATTATATTTTCTTTCAAAAGACAAATATTGTCTTCCAAATGTCATAAAATCATCAAATTAAAAAGCTTTATTTTGATATAACTATTTATAATAATGAAGATAATAGATAATTAGGCTTATCCTTAAACTAAACATGGCTTTTTCAAAAGAAACAGTAATTTGTTTCAATAATAATTTGTTTCAAAATAGTCAAAAAGTTTCTCAATTAAGCATCTCTCTCTCTACACACACACACACACACACACGCACGCACACATGAGATAATAGTATGTAGTAGTATGTAGTGCCTAAGAACACAGGATTTGGAGCAAGTTTGCTCACATTCAGAATTTGACATTGCTGAGATAGAAAAGGGACTGTGTTCAGAACCAAACCCCAACCCTAACCACAAAGCTGATGCTTTATGCTTATCACCTTAAAAGGAAAGGCTATGTTTTTGAGCAGTATATCTCACAGGAACGTGGAAGTAGAATTATCAGAAAGTATTTTATCGGAAAGAAGTATTCCTCAGAAGAAGCTGGAATAAACCATCCTGTGCCAAGACGGACTCCAGAACTGATCATTCACCTACTTTTCCCCTCATTCTAATATTAAAGATCACATCCAAGGGTGGAGATTTAATATATTAATGAGACACATGGTGCGCATGTACATATGTTCTGTCCACTGTGCCTGCCCACCCAACTTCCTCTATCTCCTTGCCCCTACAATCTTAGATATTACTCCTTTCCTTACTCACCCCCTTTAAAAACTTTCCTTGGCCTTTGTTCCAAAAGCCAGATAGGACATTTTCTTCTGGGGCTGCCTTCCTTATGCTGGAGCATAAGCCCCCAATAAACCGCTGCCTGAATCATTTCTTGGCCTCTTGTCAATTTCTATTATCACTGAGAGCCAACAAACCCTGGGGACAGCAACATTAACCACTTACTTGTAGTTGTGTCCTTGGGCCCAAACACTGACAGTGTGCCTTATTTTTCTTTTATTAATATGGGAATAACAATAGTATTTTTCTTAGGGTTGCTAGGAGATAAAAATATATAAATACATTTAAAATTTTTGGCATAATGTCCATCTAGCACAGTTTAAACAATGTGGAATTATTAGCTATTTACTTAATGTATATATTTTCCTTATTAAATGACGTTATGTATGTTCTTTGTGTAATATTTATTAATACTAAAATTAAACACAATTTTTAATACTAAAATTAAATAAACATTGTTTTGAATACAAAAAAACTATGCAGCAAATTCTGATGGTAAAAATCATAGTATAGTAATAGTGAAAAGAGATCTCACAGATTAACAAGTAAAACACAAGTAATTCATTAGAAAATAGAAAAGTGATCTGAATAAGTGAAAGCACAGTATCAAATATCAAATATCAAATAAAATAAAATAAAATATCAGGCATACAGATGAAGAAATATTTAGATAGGTTAGTAAACAAAAAACTATGAATTAAAGTTGCAAACACTTCTTACTTTATGCTTTATATATGACTGTCAAACCTTAAGAAACTCTATGTTTTTTGTTTTTGGGATTTAGGAAGAATAGCCCTAAACTGCTGATGGACATGTAGTCTTAGAAATTTTCTGGACATCAAGAGAAATATATGTACAATTAAAATGCCTATACTTAGCAGAGTCTTCCTGTTTCTATTAACTGCTGAGTAGATTTTATCAGACAAATCTTCTTGCCAATGACAATTAACTTTTTTTTTTTTTTAAGATTTTTTTTTTTTTTAATTTGACAGACAGGGATCACAAGTAGACAGAGAGGCAGGCACAGAGAGAGGAAGGGAAGCAGTTTCCCCACTGAGCAGAGAGCCCAATGTGGGGCTCTATCCCAGGGCCCTGGAATCATGACCTGAGCTGAAGGCAGAGGCTTTAACCCACTGAGCCACCCAGGCGCCCCAACAATTAACTTTTTAAAAAAACACTCCAAAACTGTGGAATTCAGACTAAAACTAGAGTATATATGACCCTAAAGAAAAGGAAAACCCACTGAGTGATATTTTCATTTAACAGAATTTTCCATATGGGCACTATCTAGTTTGCTTAAGACACAGAGCATTTGATAAGTAGAAGTTAGTCTGACTGAGTAGAAATATCACAGGTCAGAGTTTAAGACAACAGAATAGCTTGAAATTGGTAGGAAGGACTCATGATAGGAAGCAAGCCCCTACATTTAAAAATAAACTCTCCAATCTTTCACTGGTTCATCATTTGGGCATACTTAAGGGAAGACAATAGCATCCTAAGGGAAAGCAGTAGGTGAAAGATTGAAAGACCTGAGTTGAAATTTCAGCAGCTAGTTGCTCTGGAGACAGAGTCAAGACTTGTCAACTCAGAAAAATTTGGTAAACAACTTGAACTTTTCATGAAAACCCTAGAGAGGTCATACCAAAGTAGATAAGTACTAGAGACCAAGGTGCAGGTCCTTCCCTTGACACAATGGAAGCTGCACTAAACCTCTACTATTAGCCCACACAAGATCCAGGGCATCTGCTAGTAACTTGTCTCTCTGCCTTAATGAAATCCAACATTTCATTAAAGAAGATAAAAATCCAGATCTATACAACACAACAGTGGCAATGGTCACTATGAATATAAATTATGAGACATGTAATGAAGCAGTAAAAATGAGGCCCATAGACTAGAAAAAAATAAAATAAAACACACACAAGTTTCTCAGATGTTGAAATTAATAGTGATTTAAAGATAACCTCTTTGACATTGGCTTCAACAACTTCTTTCAAGACATGTCTCCAAAAGGAAAGGAAACACAAGTGAAAATGAGCTTTTGGGAGTTCATCAAGATCAAAAGCTTCTGCACAGCCAAGGAAACAGTCAACAAAACAAAGAGGCAACCCACGGAATGGGAGAAGATGTTCACAAATGACACTACAAAGGGCTGATATCCGAGATCTATAAAGAACCCCTCAAACTCAACACAAACAAAACAGATAATCACTTCAAAAAATGGGGAGAGGACAGGAACAGACACTTCTCCAAAGAAGACATACAAATGGCTAACAGACACATGAAAAAAATGATCATCATCATTAGCCATCAGGGAAATTAAAATCAAAACCACATTAGGATACTAGTCTTTACACCAGTTAGAATGGCCAAAATTAACCAGACAAGAAACAACAAGTGTTAGAGAGATTGTGGAGAAAGTGGAACCTTCTTACACTGTTGGTGGGAATGCAAGTTGGTGTAGCCACTTTGGAAAACAGTGTGGAGATTCCTTCAAAAATTAAAAATAGAGCTATTCTATGACCCTGCAATTGCACTACTGGGTATTTACCCCAAAGATACAGATGCAGTGAAAAGAAGGGCCATCTGTACTCCAATGTTCATAGCAGCAATGGTCACAATCACCAAACTATGGAAAGAGCCAAGATGCCCTTCAACAGATGAATGGATAAAGAGGATATTGTCCATGTACACAATGGAATATTATGCCTCCATCAGAAAGGATCAATACCCAACTTTTGCATCAACATGGATGGGACTGGAGGAAATTATGCTGAGTGAAGTAACTCAAGTAGAGAAAGTCAAGTATCATATGGTTTCACTTGTGGAGCATAAGGAATAACATGGAGGACATTAGGAGAAGGAAAGGAAAAGTGAATTGGGGGAAATTGGAGGTGGAAACAAACCACTGTGGACTCTTAAGAAACAAACTGAGAGTTTTGGAGGGGAGGGGGGTGGGTGTATGGGTAAGCCTGATGGTGGGTATTAAGAAGGGCACCTATTGGGTGCCTGGGTGGCTCAGTGGGTTAAAACCTCTGCCTTCGGCTCAGGTCATGATCCCAAGGTCCTGGGATCAAGCCCCACATTGGGCTCTCTGTTCCATGGAGAGTCTGCTTCCTCCTCTCTCTCTCTGCCTATTTGTGATCTCTGTCTGTCAAATAAATAAATAAGATCTTATAAAAAAAAAAAAAGGGCATCTATTTCATGGAACACTGGATGTGGTCCATAAACAATGAATCTTGGAACACTGAAAAAATAAAATTAAATTACAAAATAAACAAATAAAACTACAAGTAGACACATTAGATTTAAGTGACAGAACTATAATGAAAAAATAGGGTAAGGACAGGAGAGGATAAATGGAGTTACATGACCAAAAATATTTTATATTATCCATTAAATGGAAATATTAATTTCTCAAATAATACTGTTCTAATAAATAAGAAATAAAACAAGTAGCAGAGACAACGAGGAAAAACAATACGAAGGGTTACTACTAATCAGAAAAGGATTGCTGAAACAATGCAACACTGAATTCTAGGAGTGGTGTGGAAACCAGTAACTGGAAACCTTAATGACCTGAATAGAGGCTTCTGCAACAGCCTACCACAGAAGAACCAAGGGAGTTTTAATACCAACAAGTTAAAGTAGCTTCATGCACCTCACCCTAACAAAACAATAAATAATGGCACAGATTCAAGGTCATTAGCCAGTCATTAAATTGTGTGATAGAATAAAACACTTTTTATATATGCTTATAGGTAAATTTATAACTTTAAACAATTATACTGGAAGAGAAGCAAATTGTTGATCAGCTATCTATTTAAATATTTTAAATGATTAAGCATACCATATTATATCCACATAATTTACTATTTATATTAAAATTACTTTCTGTTGTGTTAAATGACCTAGGAATATATGTGTATGTACATATGTGTAATAATTTTCAGAATTATATTGTAGCATACACATAATTTAGTAAATGTAAACAGGTCATATATTCATTGTAAGCATAATCCTAAGTATGAAAATAATTAATAGAAATTATATTGGGAGACAACTCCAGAAATATAATTTCTGACTAGGTAGGCTATCTTTTTCGTAGCTTAAATATATTTTTTTTTAACTTTCAAATATTTTACAATTTGGTGTATAAATTCAAAATGCAATTCAGTAATAAAACTAAAACATTTCTCAATTCCACTTCTCAAAAATATAGTTACTTCTTTTTATAAAGATTTATTTATTTATTTGAGAGAGAATGAGAGAGAGCATGCAAGCAGTGGAGGAGCAGGAGACAATTCTTTTTATAAAGGTTTATTTATTTATTTGAGAGAGAATGAGAGAGAGCATGCAAGCAGTGGAGGAGCAGGAGACAATCTCAAGCAAACTCTCCACTGAGTATGGAGCCAGATGGAGCTACCCAGACACCTCTAATATAGTCATTTCTTTAAGTACAGTGTATTGATATGCTAGTCTTTTGGTTAGATGCTTATTCTCTCATTTTTGAGTTATGTGTCCAAATGAGCACACCAGTTTGGATAACTCTGTCTGCAACGTAGCCTAAAATTTATTCTTAATTTTATTTTGAAAATCTGACTGCTGCATAAGTTTAATGAAAATTTTAAGGTCATGTAGGAAAGTTGACATTAAAGCCCTATAATCAGTCTAATGAAAATCCAAAGACAAATAACTCCAAAGAAATTATTTGGCCATATCCTTCATATAAAACACTTTAAAAAAAAAAAAGCTTTTTAAGAAAATGGGGAAATGTAATGGAAAATAACACAGCATTTTTGAGTTTAGAAATAAATATATTGAATTTGTTATTATTATGTTGCAAAATATTAATTTTGAGCAATTAAAGGTAAGTTTCATACATTACACATGGTCACTTCAACACAAATACTTAATTAAAATGCATTATACATGTTTTAAAAAATTATCCTATTTTGGAATTGTTCAAAATCTCATCCAAAAGAAATGTTTTTTATTTATCATATATTCCATTACAGTCTGAGACTGCAGTCTTCGACAGACTTCAGTTTCATAAGCAACACAATTCCATTCTGCAGGTTTTTAATACTACATTTAAATAAGCCTTTGAGGGACGCCTGGGTGGCTCAGTTGGTTAAGCAGCTGCCTTCGGCTCAGGTCATGATCCCAGCGTCCTGGGATCGAGTCCCACATTGGGCTCCTTGCTCAGCAGGGAGCCTGCTTCTCCCTCTGCCTCTGCTGCCATTCCGTCTGCCTGTGCTCGCTCTCTCCCTCTCTCTCTCTGACAAATAAATAAAATCTTTTAAAAAAAAAAAAAAAGATGGATCAGATATTTGATCTGTTTTAAAAAAAAATTAAATAAATAAATAAATAAGCCTTTGAAAGAATAAATAGCTGCATTGTATGTTGATGATTCTATTAAATGACATTTTTAGGTTTCACTATTCATTTACTAAAACCAGTACTGACATTTGCATTAATTTATTTATTTTTCTCTTTAGTTTTCCTTGTTACAACCAAAAATTACTTCCTGATACATAATGTTTTTGATTCATTTCCTGGAGCATTTTTTCAAGTGAAATGAGAGAGGAAACCAAGACACAAAAATTTAAAACACCCACATAAATATATGAGAATGTCTTTTGTAATTATGTCAGTGTATTTACTTTCTAATATAAGGTATAATTTTGTTGTAAAAAGAGAAGTGTATGACTAGTTAAAAAAAGGGATGAAATCTATAATGAAAGGAATTTTAGCCAAATGCTGATTTTCTTTTCTTTTTTTCTTTTTACTTTTCAAAAATTTTTTAAATTAGTTAACACGTGGTGCAATTTTATTTTCAGGTGTAGAATTTAGTGATTCAACACCTACATACAATCACAGCAAGTGCCTTCCTTAATACCCATCACCCATTTTCTCCATTCCCTGGCCTACCTCCCCTCTAACAACCCTGTTTATTCTCTATAGTTAATAGTCTGTATCTGGTTTGCCTCTTTTTTTTTTTTTTGTTCCCCTGTGTTTATCTGTTTTGTTTCTTAAACTGCACATATGAGTGACATCAGATAGGATTTGTTTTTCTCTGACTGATTTATTTCATGTAGTGTAATACTCTCTAGCTCTATCCACATCTTTGCAAATGGCAAGATTTTCTTTTTGATGGCTGAGTAAATTTTATATCTATATCTATATCTCCCACATCATCTTTATCAATTCATTAGTTGATGCACATGTGGGCTCTTTCCATAATTTGGTTATTGCTAATAATGCTACTATAAACATTGGGGTACATGTACCACTTGATTTTTAAAAACTTAAATTAGCTAACATACAGTACATCATTAGTTTCAGATGCAGAGTCTAGTAATTCATTATTTGTGTATAACACCCAGTGCTCATCACATCACATGCACTCCACATGTATCCCTTCAAATCAGTATTTTGGTATCCTTTGGGTAAATTCTGAGTAGTGCGATTGCTGGATCATAGGGCGGTTTTATTTTTAACCTTCTGAGGAACCATCATACTGTTTTCCAGATTGACGGCACCACTTTGCATTCAGACTGAGGGAATATAAGAGAGTCCCCCTTTCTCCACATTCTCACCAACACCTGTTGTTTCCCTTGTTGTTAATGTTGGCCATTCTCCCCAATGTGAAGTGATACCTCATTGCAGTTTTGATTTGTATTTCTTTGATTATGAATGATGTTGAGCATCTTTTCATGTTTCTATTAGTCAACTAAATGCTCATTTTCAAATGTGTGGCCTATATACATCCTACCTTCTTTCTGTCCTCACATCAAATTTATAGAAAGCAGTATAAAAATCTTATCAAAAATTAAAGTCATAAAAACTATGTAATTCTAAAAAGTAAGATATGCAATTCTTTTACCTCTGGAGGTCCTGAGGATTCTCTAAATCTGAGAAGGTAGCCACACCTTCAGAGACTTAGCAAAATAGGTTAAAGTTTAATTCTCTGAACCTGCAGTTGGTGGAAGTTAGGAACCAAAGGAACCACATCAACAAAAAGCAGGATGATTATGGAAGCAGCAGGTGCTTCAAAGTCTTGTCTCCTCAGATAATTAATAGCAACCCTAGAGTCTGCCTCCAGGTGGACATGGGGATTTTGACAATTTACGTTAAGATACATAGCAGTACTGCCAATATGTACTAGGAATAAGAAAGACCCACACAGGATGGTTATATAAAGGACATACCCTGAGAACCTGCAGATTAAAAAAAATACATACAGTTACTGAAATCAATAATATTTGGATTAAACAAAATCATGAGAACAACTGAACAATAAGTTAATAAGTGGAAATTGAACTAAAAATTATTCCAGAATGCAGCTTAAATTTAAAAGAAAATTTAAAAGATGTTGAGAATATGGGACTCCTATGTGGCTCAGTCAGTTGAGTTTACCTTCAGCTCAGATCATGATCCCAGGGTGCTGGGATCAAGCTCCATGTCAGACTCTCTGCTCAGTTGTAAGCCTGCTTCTCCCTCTCCTCCCTGCTAATGCTCTCTCTCACTATCTCTCTCTTTCATGTAAATAAAATCTTTAAAAAAAAAACATGTTGGGAATAGCTTCATAAATTATAAAACCATGTAAGACATAGTTCAGAAAAAAAAAACTGAGCAAAACACAAAGACCTAATACAGAAACAAGAAGAGACACAAAATTTGAAGGAAAAATTGTCCAATATTTCCCATAGCAAAGATTTAAAAAGCATTCTTAAAACAAAAGCTTGACATAATTGCCAAGCACTATTGTTTTAAAGACTACACCTAAATACACAATAATGAATACTTCAATATTTTGTTTAAAGAGCAGATCTAAAAGACTTAAAAATGTCAAATTTCCCACAAAGAAGAAATAATCAGATTGACACTAGATGTTTTCTGGCACTGACAATTTCAGAAAGAAAATTGAGAAAAGTCTTTAAAGAAAAATATTTGACTGTCACTTCTATAAAGAACTAAATTCAGAAATTCTAAGACATAGAAAAACTCAGAAATTTTATCAGCTACACAGTCTCTTTAAAAAGAAAAACCAAGAATGTAATAGAGCAAGAAGAAAATCTTAAAGTATGTAAAATAATGGGAAAAATAATAGATAATGAAGCCACATATTCTTTGTGTACTAAAAATTAAGAAAAACTAATGTTAATGAAAAACTGGTCATGATTTATCAAAATATTGTAAGAATAAATAGAAGTCTATGATCTATTTAATTTAAAAAAGTGTGATAAGTATAATAAAATATACTTTGTCTGCTATAGAATATTTTATCTGTCCTTCCAGCAATGTTTTCTTGATATGAAGTTTCACTATATGTCTTTGGATACATTTAATCTGAGTACACTGTACTACAATTTAATTAATTTTGATTTTTGACCTTTTATAAAATGAAAACTTATTATTATTATTTTTTAATAATAGGTCAAGGTCAAACTGCTCTTTTGGAGTTTTTAGACATTCCAATCCTGTATTTATTTCCAGCTTAAGATGTGTTTTATCTTTATGCCATTTTACAAATTGTTCTCAGATTCAATGACTCTATATTAGTGTGTGTTGGATATTTTGTTATTATTTGACATGCTACTCTATGTCTGCTCTGTAGAGTTGTCTCATTTTTAGCTCCTAAACACATTTTGAAGGGTGGCTGACAAAATGTGAAAAAACATGTAAATTAGTTTCTTTTGTTCTGACACACTTTCTCTCAATGATGCTTCTAACTATGATTAAAGATAAGTTTTGGAGGGCTCTTTTCCTCTGATTCATGGCTAAAATATCAACTCCCGTTGTAAGAAAAATAACTCAAATAAAATACACCTCATGTACCTGAATAAAAAGGTCTTGCATCGGGCACCTGGGTGGCTCAGTGGGTTAAGCCTCTGCCTTCGGCTCAGGTCATGATCTCAGGGTCCTGGGATCGAGTCCCGCATCAGGCTCTCTGCTCAGCAGGGAGCCTGCTTCCCTATCTCTCTCTCTCTCTCTCTGGCTGCCTCTCCATCTACTTGTGATTTCTCTCTGTCAAATTAATAAATAAAAGCTTTAAAAAAAAATAAAAAGGTCTTGCATCATGTTCTCAATATGGGAATGTTTCTTGGTTTTTCTCTTCTCCTTTTTTGTGCTTATCATTAATCAATGTCATCACTCATAGAGCAACAGAAGTAATATACACTAGTTAGAAAATTAAAGGTCACCCCTGAGTTTCTTCTGATTCCTGAGTGATATAAAGATTACTAAATGTCACATAGGGTACTGAGGGATATACAAATACTAGCTGAGAGCCCAATCTGTTGTGTTTTCAAATCTTACCAACAAAATGAAGAAGATAGTTCAAGAGCAAACAGAATATTACATATTTAATATTGGGGAATCTTTCTAAAAATACAAACAAGAATGGGATATTTTGCTTACATATTTCTGCATTGTAGTATTTAAAAATTTGCATTAAAATATCTGTAATTTACTTACCTTAAGAGAAAAGGTCCAAAGTTTCAAAAAAAAAAAAATTGAAATAAGATTCTAGGTGATGATTAAGATTTAGTATCTCAGGTATTTTGGGTTGATTGTGGAAATCACCTTGCAAAGTTTGTCTTTATTGGTCAAGGCACTAAATCTCTTCTTGTTCATTTTTCTAATCTGTGAAATAGGAATTTTATTTTGTGGCAATTCTGATCATGCTTCCATTTCCTTCCTGCTCAGCTTCTTTGTTTTTATAAAACAAAACCAAAACAGAAAATTAAAACAAACAAACAAAATAATGTTCTATAGACAGAACCCTAGATGGGTGAAAACAGATATATGATGGATCCTAAACTCCAGAAAGCTGCATTTGAATTCAATCACTGATCCTCAGAGCAGGGAGCCCTAGCTGGGGGTTTGCCTATCCCATGAAGCAGATGAGACAGAGAAGCCAACTGCTCCCTTCATGCCCATTCTAAACAGTCATTGTATCAACACCAAATGTGTGCAAGTAGAACTTGGAATAAGAAACTCACCCTCAGAATGAGGGTGACTTATAAAAATTTAAAAAGAAAGTGGCTCAGAAATTACTGGGATGAGTAGAAGAAAATCTGGAAATTACTTGCATTGTTTGTCATAAATGAGCTGAGTGCTCAGAGGTAAATACTGCAATTATTATACATATAATTTCCTGTTTTGGGGAACATAAAATTTACACTGATTTCAAAGTAGTTAGTACATGCAGCATACATATTTTTCTCTTCCTATGTTGACACACAGCCAATAGTCTATTAGGAAAAAATAAGATCCATTATTAGTGTAAAACTGAAATATCATTTTGTTTTCAATAACAAAATACATCCTTTGCTAACAGACACACGAAAAAAATGTTCCACATCACTAGCAATCAGGGAAATGCAAATCAAAACCACAATGAGATACTACGTTAATGCCAGCCAGAAGAGTCAAAATTAACAACACAGGAAACAACAAGTGTTGGAGAGGTTGTGGAGGAAGGGGAACCCTCTTGCATTCTTGGTGAGAATGCAAGCTGGTAAAGCCACTGGAAAACAGTGTGGAATTCCTCAAGATGTTAAAAATGGAGCTACCCTATGACTCAGCAATTGCACTACTAGGTATTTACCCCAAAGATACGGATGTAGTAAAAAGAAGGGGCACAAGCACCCCAATGTTCATAGCAGCAATGTCCACAATATGTCCAAACTATGAAAGGAACAGAGACGTCTTTCAACAGATGGATAAAGAAGGTGCGGTACATATATATAATGGAATATATAGCAGAAAGGATGAATGCCCACCTTTTGCATCAGCATGGATGGGATTGGAGGGGATTATGCTAAGTGAAATAAGCCAAGCAGAGAAAGTAATTATCATATGGTTTCACTCATATGTGGAACATAAGGAATAAAGCAGAGGATTATAGGGGAAGGAAGGGAAAACTGAATGTGAAGAAATCAGAGAGGGAAACAAACCATGAGAGACTCTGACTTCCAGGAAACAAACTGTGGGTTACAGAAAGGAAGGGATTGGGGGATGGGGTAACTGGGTGATGGATATTAAGTAGAGCACATGTTGGGATGAGCACTGGGTATTATATGCAACTAATGAATGACTGAACACTACAACAAAAATCTATGATATACTATATGTTAGCCAACTGAATATAATAAAAAAAAAAGGTGTTAATAAATTTAGTAAAGAAAAAAAAAACTACAAGATATATTCTTTTTAATTTCCTGTCATCTATGTATATGTTCATCTAAACTTATTTTAATTATGGGGCATCTAGGTGGCTCACCAGGTTAAGCCTCTGCCTTCAGCTCAGGTCATGATCTCAGGGTCCTTCCTGGGATCAAAGCCCCACATTGGGCTCTCTGCTCTGCAGGGAACCTGCTTCCCTTTCTCTCTCTGTTTCTCTGCCTACTTGTGATCTCTCTCTCTCTCTCTGTCAAATAAATAAATAAAATCTCAAAAAATAAACTTATTTTAGTTATATTTGCTCCTTAATGTAAGTTGAATTGCCAATAAGCATTTACTATAAATATAGAATCTATAAAGTTCTCTCTACCTTTGCCTTTCTCCTTGAATTCCATACTTGTTGATTCAAAACTTTACTCCATTTGTGATATAAGCATTGCTACTATAAAGTTCCCTATAGCTGTGAATTATACATTTTGACATGTTGTATGTTTACTCAATTTACTTTAATATATTTTCTCATATCCATTTTGCATTATTCATTGACCCAGAAATTATTTATTTTAAAATATTGGGGGATTTTCAAATATCTTTAAGTGAATGACTTCTAATTTAATTCCATATTTGGTAAGAAAAAAATACATTGTGTAATTTCAGTTCCCTTAAATTTATTTAGATTTGTTTCAGAATATAGTCTGGCATGACAAATATTCTATGTTCTATGCATGAGAGAAAGAATATGGACATTAATTCCTTGAAAAGGAATGTTCTATAAATGTCAGGGTGTCTGGGTTGGGGTGTCTGGGTGGTTCAGTGGGTTAAAGTCTCTGCCTTCAGCTCAGGTCATGATCTCAGGGTCCTCGGACTGAGCCTCTCATCAAGCTCCCTTCTCACTGGGGAGCCTGCTTCCCTTCCTCTCTCTCTGCCTGCCTCTCTGCCTACTTGTAATCTCTGTCAAATAAATAAATAAACAAATAAAATCTTTTTAAAAAATGTTACTTCGTAAACCTGGTGATTCACAGACCTGTACCCCTGGGGATAAAAATATATGTTTATAAAAAATAAAAAATTAAAAAAAAATGTTACTTTGGTCAAAATCATATAGTGTTATTTAAAACTTCCATATCCTTACTGATTTTCTGTCCATATACTCTAACAAGTACTAAGGAACAGATATTTAAATATCTAATCATGGTTTTAATTTAATCAATTTTATTTCTATTTATATCACCTTTTTCTTCATGCATTTTGATTGTTTTAAAATGTATTCACTTTTAGCAGAGATATGTCCTCTTGATACCCTCTTAATAAGTTCACATCTTTCCATTATAAAATATATTTCTTCATCTCTTCCTTTCCTCATCAAGAATATGTTCTTTTCCCTAATATATAATTTTCTTATTACCAACATGACATCCCAAGTGTCCTTTTGATTAGTGCTTCTTGGCATATCTTTTCTCATCCTTCCTAATTTTGTTATTTATTTATTTATCTATCTATCTATCTATTTATTTATTTATTTATTTTGATTTAAAAAGATTTTATTTATTTATTTGTCACAGAGAGATATCACAAGTAGGCAGAGAGGCAGGCAGGGAGAGAGGGGGAAGCAGGCTCCCTGCTGAGCAGAGAGCCTGATGAGGCACTTGATCGCAGGAACCTGAGATCATGACCTGAGCTGAAGGCAGAGGCTTAACCCACTGAGTCATCCAGGTGCCCCTCATCCTTCCTAATTTTAAACTCTGTGTCTAAATATTTATAAAATTGTTTTCATAGACAGCATATAGTTTCATCTTACATTTTTATATACTCTAATAATACTTACATTCAGCTGATATATTTAAATCATTTACATTTGCAATGTTGTCTTTATTTTTTTCCAAAACTTAGAATACTGTGCTTTTCTGTTTTTTTTGTTTGTTCGTTTGTTTGTTTTCTCTGTTTATTCTGTCATGATATTTCACTTCCTTGTATAAAGAGTTACCTTAGATATTTCGCCAAATATGTTTGGACAATTGCTGGTAGGAATCATTTGATGCCTATTATGTTATGATCTATCTCCAAGGAGGATTTGTATCTGCTTCTGCCAGGTGCTTAGGGGGAACTACCAACTATATAATCTTGACCTACTTTCAAAGCCATGAAACTTCTCTTTCTTCTTTTTCTGATTTGGGTAAGAATGTCAGTACTTTTGTAATCTGTGAGAGAAGACTACATACAAAATACAGGAAGAGAAATAACTTATTTTGATAGTCTACTGCACTCATTCTGCTCCCGCAATATATGAGCACTGTCATATGATGAAAACTGTTCCTAGGCAGTTCAATAGATGACACTTGTCTACTGCTCTGAGGATTTTCTTGCAAATTTAAGTAGTTGTCCAAGTGACAACAGTGCTCCTTGTTGAGAGTAGGTTATAATTTGTTTAGTTCATCCCTGATTTATTCAGAGTTTTCCAAAGCATAATTACTATGCCAATCTGACAGGGTCCAAACCCAACATCCAACAACAGCCATAAGAGTAAAGAAAATAAGATATACTTCACGGTCTGAAAATGACCACCAGCAACAAAATACATTTTACTCAAAATATTTATTTCTAATTTTTTTGTTTTTTGTTTGTTTTATTATTTCTTGGTGTCATACCATGGTTAGGTCAATTTAGTTCACCTCTGAGATATGTTTTAAGACTTGATGAGATTGTACTTTTCACATAATTTTGTGTTTCTGCTTTAAAAAAATTGAAGACCTACTATCAAACATTTAATTATTTCCCTCATATATTCTTGGATGTTGTACAAATATACCATAATTTTTAAAACCATCTCAATTTCCATTCTGAAAAAATTAAATACCATGATGATATTTAGATTAAAGTATAAAGTCTTGATTTATTTTGAAAGTTGGAATTTTATGAGAATTTCATATGAATTCAGTATGGATTATATCTTTTGATTGAAGATTAACTTATTCTACAGTTATTTAATGTAAATATGTATAATATATTTAAATATAAACTTATGATAGTTAAGTTAGATACTATAGTATCTAGTTATAAACTTATGATAGTTAAGTTAGATACTATAGTTAGACACTATACCTATTATTATCTTGAACTGTTGTAGTTGGGAGGGATGAGAAGATGCAAGGAGCTTAGCTGTGATTGATTGAGAGAGGCAGAAATTACTGAAGACTATTTCCCAGTGATTTATCACCAACAACACAGAATCCAATCAACCAATCAATCAACTAATCAGTAAATATTTTTTCATAAAAGAATCATTAGTATGAAAATAATATAGGTAAAGCCTTGGGGAGACAGGTTTATAATACATCTATATAAGAAATGACTTAGGGGCAGGCACCTGGGTGGCTCAGTGGGTTAGCCTCTGCCTTCGGCTCAGATCATAATCTCAGGATCCTGGGACTGAGCCCCAACATGGGGCTCTCTGCTTGGCAGGGAGCCTTCTTCCCCCTCTCTCTGCCTGCCTCTCTGCCTACTTGTAATCTTTCTCTCTGTCAAATAAATATATAAAAATCTTAAAAAAAAAAAAAGAAATGATTTTTATTCCAATTGTTTAAAGAACTCTTACAACTCAATAATAGAGAAATAAACAGCTAGTTAAGAGTTCAAAAATGATTTAAACCTCATGAAAAATATACAAGTAAACAAATAGCAAAAGAAATATTCTTCACATTATATAATGTGATTATATAATATAATCAGAAAAATGTAAATTAAAAAACCAATGAGACTCTACACATTTATTTTTTTTAAAAAGAGCAAAATATTGTTATTCACTATTTACTCAATGTTTACTCAACACGAGGTAATAAAGACATAGAAAAGAGTTAATTAAAACAACAATAAAAAACAACTTATAAAATACTAAACTGGTAACTTCTGATACTGGTAAACTTACAATATTGTTGTGAGTAGACAAAGGACATTATGCAGATAATAACATACCTTTTAAATTATTGGCAAGATAATTTAAAAGATTATAAAAAGCATAAAATAATACATACCATAAGAGATTGTGATACATTCACTTTTTTTTTTTGTTTTTGTTTTGACTAAATTCTTGTTGGAGTGTATGTGTATACACATGCATATTCAATTATTATAATAATATAATAGCTTAGTTTTCTAACCTCCTAAAGCAAACATAGATTAAAGTTTCTACATTTTAATTACTTATTAAATTTTAAATTTCATGCTCTTTATTATACTTGCTTTGATCTTTTCAGAAAAATCAGAGTAAAATTTCTAACAACACATATACACAAACATATTCACAGGGAGTGTATGCAGGAATTCTCTTAAATATCTTCAAAGATGATTTTTTTTTAATTTATCTCTTTACATTTTAATTTTATCTTCTCTTTACTAGGCAAAAAAGTGCAGGATTTTGTCTTATTAAAAGACAAAGTCTAAATCTGAGGGCTTGAAGTAATAGTAAATGATGATCTTAATTTTTTTTTATCTCATTATTAACACTTTTGGTTGGATAAACTTTTTGTATGTCTTTTCAGTGTCTTTTTAAAGATGCAAATACTAAGTATTTGCTCTTTCTGAGAAGCTAGAAATTGTTCAGTAAAACTTTAAAGTAATTAATAAAGTAATGTTAATTTGGAAATTATTCTCAAAAATTATCTTTAAAAAGCTACTGGTGATATGGCTTTAGTATGTCATAATTTAAAGTTGATGGTGGTAGATCATAAAGATTTTACTGAAAACTGGTAATTGAAATGTTTTTTAATGAACTTATTTATATTGTTTTCCTAAATATCTAAACTTAGAACTTACTGGTAAGATAAATAGTGCAAAAAATATACATTTGGGTGTATATAATATAACTTGTATTTGCATAAATATTTTGCATAAATATTTATTATTATAAAACAATCTATAACTTCACACAGAAGTTGAATTTATACCAAATTAAAGATTTTTATGAACAAAATTCAATATTTGAATGAAAATTTTCGGAGGTTAGAGCACTACAATTTGGATAGAAAAATATAGGTTGAACAATTTAATTAATAATATTTCTAAGTAAACTATAAACATTTACTATGTAGGGTAACTTTTGAAGGTTTTTCTGTAATTTTGTAAAAATATTTAATTTCAGTTAAAACTAATAATTTAAGTCAATTTGTTACCATTTTAACATATATTTTGAAAGATTTTCATTTTTGTTATAGATCATGCTCAAATAAAGATGAACATAAAAAATCTGCTTCTATATATATCTAATAGGCACATTCATATTTATATCTATCTATATCTATAAAAATGATGCTGATACCTTCCCTGATCCTTACTTTTGATAACGGAAAAAAACGGTTTCTGCTAATATAGAAAATACCTCACAAGATGATTGTTTCAAGACCTGTTCCTTATTTTTAAAATGGTATTTTAAACTAAATACTAAAAATTATACTCTAAATCATTCATACTAAATCATCAAACAAGAAATGCCACCAATTATTATAAAAGCAAAGGCAGTCTCAAATTTGTTCAATAATCTCAAAAAATAAAGATGAAATCCACTCAAAAGCAATACTTTTGTCAGCAGCTAATTACAAATAAACATTTCTTAAGACACTTCTGAGGGAATTAGATTAAATCTGTAGTAATTTAATTCCTATTTATTTAATGTATCCTATGTATTGGCTCAAATCTAAGAGCTTCCTAAAGTTTATATCATTTAATTGACACAATAAGTTTATGACTAAAATTATTATCTATCCCAATCGTGTTAATGATGTATGCAAAAGAATGACTATAATATGAAGTTTGAAATTCAAACTTTCCTTAATATGTATCATTTATAGCATTCATTTTATTACTTTTAACTTTATTTATTTAATTATTTTTTTAAAATATTCTATTTATTTGTTTGACACAGAGAGAGAGAGAGAGAGAGCACAAGCAGGGGGAGAGGAAGGCAGAGGGAAAAGGAGAAACAGATTTCCCACTGAGTGGGGAGCCTGATGCAGGCTTCCATCCCTTGACCCTGGGATCATAATCTAAGCTGAAGGCAGATGCTTAACTGACTTAGCCACCCAGGCAGCCTTAATTTTAACTATAGACCATGTCTCAATACAACATGTAGTCTCCATGTGTCTATTTTGTCTATTTATCAGTTTTGTCTTCCCGATAAGGCAGAAATGAAGAACAGTTAGCTTTCCGTACATGACAACACATATACTAATTATTTCTGCATAGGAGTCTAACTGAACTCTTCTTCTTTTCCTTATGAACTTACATTCCCCATCCCTCCCACTCTTTAGTGATCATGGATACTTTAGGAGTTCTTGGCTCTATTCCAAATCATGTACTTATAGAAGCTATTCTCCGTGTTATTTTCCACATTACTATATTAGTCAGAATTTCGTTTCAGATAACAGAATCTATCCTATTTTAAGCAGAACAAAATTTAATGCAGAACAATTTCTGTCTCAAAGTTATTAAAGGTTCTGCATAAACAGATAGTAGTGTGTGTGTGGGGGGGGGTGTCCAGAAATCATTCTGACCAATACCAAAGACTAGACCCAGAAAGGCATCTGCCACTTCTGCCCCAACTTCTCACTCCAGAATGAAATGTTCACATCTATAATGTAGGTCCAACTGCCTACCACTATGATTTTCGTTAAAAGTGGTGTAGCACTTGCCATACCTGCTACTCAACTATTATAGCACGTGATTTGTGCATAAGTCGTCCTGTACTTCCTCAGATCTGAATGTAAGAGTCTCGCCTGGATGAATCTTAGCATATACATTTCTCAAGTAAAGGTGATACTTTTTTTTTTTTTTTTCCAGCTTTGCAGCCTCTGCACTACAGGAAGGCACACTAGAAAGAGATTAGAATATATATGTGAGCAAGTCAATCTATTGTATCTGCTATAGTGACCTTTCAAAATTCAAATTATCTTCTCCTGATCTTAAGCTTTCTCAACTATAAAATTAGGTGGCTGGACTAAAAAACACCAAAGATTAATGCCAATTGAACCGTTCTATGAATATAAGTAGTATGAAAAAGCATAGTAAGACATGGTCTTAGCTAGGAATATAATGAGTCAAGCACAGCAAGTTACCAAAGAAATTATTGAAGACTATAAATATTCAAATATATATAATTATTGACTACAATTTTAACTTAGAATCTTTTAAACATGAGCAAATTGATTTTTAAAAAGGGACTCTTAAGATATTCAATAGAAAATGTGAAAATTATGCTTTACGCTGAAGTTATCATTGCTAATCTAAACAAATTCTGCCAAGAATCTCTTGTGAGTTATCAGTTTAAACACACACACACAGACACACACACGGTCCTTTCTCTAAGGAATAGGATGAAAACAGGGGTAAAAATGAGGCAGTGCTGTCCATAACTAAATTATTTTAATATCTGCTGTAGAGCTTATAAACAGCTTCATCCAACACTCATAAATACAACTTATGCCTTCTGGCTGTAAATCTAAGTAACAACAAAAATATAAGGAAATTTGTATTGCCTTATCTAAAGCAAATTATCATGATTGCAATTTGTTTACAAAGGGAAATTCTATTTTCCTGCTATGCAATTAGTAGCTTAACACAGATAGCATTTGAGAAGTATTGCTAATTAATTGTTAATAACCTGCTGGGAACATAACCAAGACAGACACTAAATTGCAAAACTAGTTATCAAGTGTGTTGGACCAGAAATGATTTAAGGATTTTAATCAGAATCCTTTGCACAAAGTATTTACTTAGCTTAGCTACCTAAATAAATGAGTCATTAAGTAAAGAAAGTAATCTGAAAATGGACATGGCCAAGCTTAATCTACTAAGCATAAAATTACTTACATGTTTTTGGTTATTTTAAATAATTTTCTATTATTTCTTCATGTTATAATTTGGCATTTTTATAACTACAAAATTATTTGTTATTTCACTTTTCACTTCTGCAACTGGACTAAGATCACCAACAACTGGGAATCACAATTTAATCTATGTGATATTCATGGAGATATATGGAATTTAAGAGTCAATGGGTAGGGACGCCTGGGTGGCTCAGTTGGTTAAGCAGCTGCCTTCGGCTCAGGTCATGATCCCAGCGTCCTGGGATCGAGTCCCACCTCGGGCTCCTTGTTCGGCGGGGAGCCTGCTTCTCCCTCTGCCTCTGCCTGCCATTCTGTCTGCCTGTGCTCGCTCTCTCCCCCTCTCTCTCCCTGATAAATAAATAAAATCTTAAAAAAAAAAAAAAAGAGTCAATGGGTAGATACAATGTATCCTCTGAGGTCCATTTAAATTGGCTTTGGGACACCTGAGTGTCTCAGTCGGTTAGTGGTTGACTCTTGATTTCAGCTCAGGTCAGGATCTCAGAGTCCTAGGATTGAGCTCCATGTAAAAGCTCCAGGCTCAGCAGGGAGTTTGCTTGAAGATTCTCTCTCACAGGCCATCTCCCTCTCCCCCTGCCCACATTCTCTCCCTCTCTTTCTCTCTCGTTAAATAAATAAATAAATCACTTAAAAAAAATTTAGAAATAAAATGGCCTCGATTAAAACAATTAAAAACAATAAAGACAAAAAATACAACAACAAAAGCCCCCATCATTATCCCTATATAGTCTCTGTATTCTCTGTTTCTCTAAATTAGTATGCACTCTAATCAGGCAGAGTTTGTATTTACTTTTCTCTTCTGTCCATTTTCTCCATCTATCCCTGAACCATTCATTACTTATTTCTACTTTCACATTAGAATCTCATTCCTTAATATTTCCTAGACCGATTAGCTTTATCAGGTTAAAATTTACAAGAGAATCTCACAGGTTCAATCCTTGTTTTGCTATGGATACAAGCTGCAACAGTTTATCCATTTATTCATTCAACCCTTAATTACTGACATCTTCATATTGCAGGTGCCAGTCCAAAAACTGGGGCTAGTATGTTGATTTTACAGATTGAGCCAAGTCCTTCTGAAGCTCTGAAGCTTTTAATTTAGTGAAAAAAGAACACATTTAATGTATTGTCAGGCAATGATGAATGTTTTTAAGAAAAAGTAAAATGAATTAATGGTATAGAGGATGGGAGGAATTGTATTTTTAAATAGGGTACAAATTTCTGTAAACAACAATATGCATTTGAGATATTATTTTATTATCATGGGTTAGCTATTGGTGTGTTCTGAGCAGGAAAATAGTCAATTTGATTTTCTTTTTGAAAGGATCATTGTGACTGATAGAGAATTGGAGGCAAAAGGGAAAAGCAGAAAATTTTCATAGGAGGGAATGATAGAGATCTAAATAAGAAACCAGCGTGGTAGAAGTTGGCATATTAAAAATCAGTAAGTTAAAAAAAAATTGCAGTGAGTTTATGAAAAACTTCTGAGCAAAAGGAAAATTAAGAGTATAAGTAGTCTTTTAGGGGCACCTGGGTGGCTCAGTGGGTTAAGCCTCTGCCTTCGGCTCAGGTCATGATCTCAGGGTCCTGGGATTGAGTCCCGCATTGGGCTCTCTGCACAGCAGGGAGCCTGCTTCCTCCTCTCTCTCTGCCTGCCTCTCTGCCTACTTGTGATCTCTGTCTGTCAAATAAATAAATAAAATCTTAAAAAAAAAAGAATATAAATAGTGTTTTAGCTTCTCATTACAAGAGCACTCATTACATCAAGAGGCAGAATAGAAAGGCTTAGGGCATCTGGGTGTTTCAGTGGTTTTAAGAATCTGCCTTCAGCTCTAGTCATGATCCCAGGATCTTGGGAGAGAACCCCATGTTGGGCTCCCTGCTCAGTGGGGAGCCTACTTCTCCCCTGCTCCTGCTCTCTCTCTCTCTCTCATTCTCTCTCAAATGAATAAATAAAATCTCAAAAAAAAAAAAAAGAAGAGTAGTAAGGTCCATCATATCTCCTAGAAACGTCTAAATCTGTGATCATGGCTGACTACTCTAGGTTATTTTTTCTAATTTTTTCTTGATATTTCTAAGCCTGGTGCTATAGCCCTATAAACATTCCCCTTGCTTTCAGTACTTTCATTACTCCTCAATTTCCACATTTATGTGTTATTTTTCTAATATTTAAAATAATTGAAAACCACTTATTTTCCAGAATAAAGCCTTATCCACATTTTTAGAAACAAAATTTCAATTTCAGTCTAGAGATGGTCCCCAAATTATAATAGTTTAATTTATGATCTTAACTTCTTAATCTCATGAAAATGACATGCATTCAATAGAAACTGTACCTTGAATTTTGAATTTTGATCTTTTCCTGAGCTAGTGAGATGCAGTATAATGTGGTATAATAATATCTCTCATGATGTTGGGCAGTGATAGCAAGCTGCAGCTCTCAGTCAGCCACACAATCACCAAGATAAACAACCAATATACTTAACAATCATTCTGCACCTGTACAACCATTCTATTTTTCACTTTCAGTATAGTATTCCATATTTTTTAAAATTTTTTAAAATTATTTATTTGACAGAGAGACAGATCGCAAGCAGGCAGAGAGGCAGGCAAAGAGGTAGGGGGAAGCAGGTTCCCCGCTGAGCAGAAAGCCCGATGTGGGGCTCCATCCCAGAACCCTGGGATCATGACATGAGCCGAAGGCAGAGGCTTAACCCACTGAGCCACCCAGGCACCCTCAGAAGTTCAGATTTTCTAACTAGAAGATCTAAGGCAACCAACTGGAAAGTTTTTAGTTATAACATGGGAGTTCCACAAGGGAACCAGATACTATGTCAACAAATGAAAATCAATACATATTTTTTTTTCTGCACACCACCATAAGCTATTAAAAATAATGAAAAAGGTTCCATTCACAATAACAAAAAATATATTTTGAAAATACTTTTAATAAAGTTTCAAACAAAAAGGCAATTTGATTAAAAGAAAATATAGTACATTATTGAAGAAAAAAGATATATGTGAAATATATATATATGTAAGCATACAGTCTTATTGTCTGAGGAGTCTTAATCTATTTTTATGTAATATTATAGCTTAATTTATAAATTTAATGCAATTTCAGTTAGCATCCCAACAGTATTTTTAATGTAATTTGACAGGTTCCAAAGTTTATTTGAAAGAGAAAATATACCCAGAGAGTTAGTTAAGGTTTTTTGAAAGGAAGAATAGTTAAAAGTGAATTCCCTTGATGATATAAAGTGTATTAATAGTTACAGTTAATAAAACAGTTTTGTATTGCTACTGGAAAAGAAACTTAGGGAAAAAAAAAGAAGAGATAATTCAAAGAGAGAATTTTTAAAAATTAATTATTTATTTTAAGTAGGCTCCACACCCAATGACCCTGAGATCAAAAGCTGGATCTTCTGCCAACTGAGTCTGCTGGGTTTCTAGCAGAGACATTTAGATAGCTGTATCAGCCCAGGGACAGGCGTTACTTGCTGGCGACAGGCCTGGTAGGAACAAAAATGACGAACACTGAGAGGCTCAGTGTGGAGTAGCATGAGTTATAAAAACACTGGGAGTCTCATATTGAGGACAGGAGTGCCCCCTCTTCCATGTTATTTTACCACTGGGAGTTCCACCAAGTTCTCAGGGTTCTCAGCTACTTTCAATAAGGGGAGAAGCAAAGTAATGGTTTTGAAATATGTCTAGAGCATTATGGTCTCTTTAAATAAAGACTTTATTTGAAAGAAATTCTTATTTTACCCTAACAAACTAGGGATTTTCCAAAAAACTAACTGATTTGGGGAAGGCAAAAACTGTACCTCTAGCCTTCTTGTCTATCCTAAGGTAGGGAAAAGCTGAAAAGCATTCATGAAGGTTATAGCTCAAAGACAGTTTCACTGAAACACTATGACATAAGCATGCAATTTTAGAACATTTGTCCCCCCAACCCATACCTCACCAGCTCATCAAACAAGCTCTCATAAATCCACTGCAGCTAAAAGAATAGTTAAGACTCAAACCTTATTTAAGAAGGGGTCTCTAGAAGACTTCAAAACAATGGTAGAGATGAAAACAGGGACAGAACACTAAAAGAAATTCCAGCCATTCACACATAAGGTCACAGCACACTGTAAACACAGCCTAACTCCCAGCCAGATAAACATAAAACCTAATATAAGGGGCTTATTTACCTCAGTGCCTTTTATCTATTACATCATAACTGGTTTCAAAGAAAAAATTAAAAGGCCTATTAAAAAGCACCAAAGTATATGATTCCCCGTAACAAAGTAGGGGATAGAAATCAGGTAATAGCAGTTTTTCTATTCTCATTTGTGTGTGAATTTTTAATATAAATGTGAGGATGTAAAATTTTAATGTAAGTCAAAATGCTTCTGTGAACAAGTTTTATCAGTTAAAATATATAATAATTATAAATAAGCCCATTAATTTTCCTGGACAATGCCAACATTAGACACTGCTAGGATTTTTTTTTTAAACAAGTACATTTCTTTTTAACTTAATTTAATTTATTTTTATTTATTTATTTTTATTTATTTATTGTTTTTATTTTTGAGAAAGAGAGAAAATAAGTGCACACAAACAGGGAATAGGGACAGAGGGAGAGAGAGACTCTAAAGCAGGCTCCACACTCAGCACAGAGCCAGATGCAGGCTCAATCTCACAACACTGAGATCATGATCTGAGCCAAAATCAAGTCAGATGCTTAGCATACTGAGACACACAGCTGGCCTAACAAGTACATTTCTTACTGATGATAATGAAATGACATTTGTAACATTTTTATCATACAGTGAATTACATCTAAGCAAAGCTAGTTTTCTACTTGTAATACTTCTGACACCAAATGTGTGGGTTTTCAAAAACAAGTAATTTTCCATCTCTCTGCAGATATCAAGTGGGGTCCAACAATTCAATGCAGTACTGGCACTGTCCACCTGGAGTTAGCATTAGACCCCACAAGATAAGGACTCAGTCCCACAAGATTACCCTATCTTCATACACCAATTACAAGTCTAGTCTCCCATACTTCTTACCAGACAGCTATAATCTCCACAGGCCATTCCTCATTTTGTTTGTTTTGTTGTTGTTGTTTTGTTTTGTATTTTAGAGTGGCTCACAGAATTCAGGAAAGCACTTTACTTACATTTACTGGATAAAAGATACAACTTGGGGATGACCAAATGAAAGAGATACATAGGGCAAGATATGGGGCTGGTTGCAGAGCTTCCATGCCTTCTCTGCATGTGGCATCACCCAGTACCTTGAAGTGTTCACCAACCTGGAAGCTCTCCAAACCTCCATGTTTAGGGATTTTTATGGAGTCTTCCTCACACAGACATGATCAAATTAATTTAATCTCCAGGTTTCTCCTGTCTGAAGGATGAAGGTGGGCTGAAAGAAATTTCTAACCTTCTAATCATAGCTTGAGAATTCTGATGATTGGTCCCCATCCTGAAGCTCTTCAGGAGACCACCAAGAATCTGTCCATTATAACAAAAGACACTCGTATGCCCAGGAAACCCCAGGGGATTTAAGGGCTCCATTTAAGATGCTCTTGCTACTCATTATTAACAAAATTAGGATTTTAGGAGCTCAGTGAGAAACCAGAGTCAATGAACAAATATTAGAATAAAAGAAGTTTTAAATACCCAATCACTCAGGAAATTACAAGATCGCTTAAAGAAGGTTTCTATCAGAAACCAGAGACAAAGACCAAATATATATCTCCTTTTATGTCATACTATCCATCACTATACTTTTCAAAGTGAATTATCCTACATGTAAATAGATGTTTTTGATGTTGTCTGTCATTTGTGTTATACCTCTAAATTGACTATTAAAACTAGAAAAACGTAGATCAAACTAAACTCAAAGCTATTGGAAGGAAAATAAAAATCTATGCAATAAAATTTGGTTCTTTGAAAAGACCAACAAAATTGGTAAATACTTAGCTAGCTTCCCTATTGGGGTGGGAGAAAGCATTTGAATTACTAGAATCAGAAATCAAAGTGGGAACAATATCTACTAATTCACAGAAATGAAACTACTATAATAGAGAACTATGAACAATGGAATGCTAACAAATTGGATATTATAGATGAAATGGACAAATTCTTAGAAACACATAATGAAAAACATAAATAGAATATTTGAATAGATTTATAATTATGAAGGGCACTGAATCAAAAATCCAAACAAGCCTTCTAATCAAGAAAAGCCCTGGTGCAGATGGGTTCACTCAAGAGTTCTACCAAACATTTAACTAATACCAATTCTTAGATCACTTTTACAAAAATAGAAAAACTCATCCTACAGTTTATATGGAATTTCAAAGGATCCCAAACAGCAAAAACAATTGTGAAGGATGATCAAGTAGAAGATCTCACACTTTCTGATTTTAAAGTTATTGCAAAACTGTAGTAATCAAAACAATGTGGTGCTGGCATTTAAAAAAAAAAAAAAGACATATAACAGTAGAATAGAATAGTCTCCCCAGAAGTAAATTCTAACATTTGTAATCAAGTGATTTTCAGCAAGAGTGCTAAGACCATTCCATGGGGAAAAGACAGTCTTTTCAACAACTGATGTTGGGAAACCTGAATATCCACAGCAAAAAAATGAAGTTGGATCCTTACTTTCACCACATACAAAATTAACTAAAAATGGATCAAAGACCTAAAGACTTAAGAGTTAAAACTTTAAAACTCTTATGAGAATATAAGAAAAATTTCTCAGGACATCTGATTTAGTAATGATTTCTTGGATATGATCTAAAATTTAAAGAAAAGAAAAGAAAACATAATTAAATTATATTTTATAATTTAAAACTTCTGTGGATCAAATAACACTATCAAGAAAATGAAATGCTACCCACAGAATAGGAGAAAGTACAGGAAAATCACATAACTGATCAGTTATTTATTGCACATTTATTATACATGGCAGAATTCTTATACTCAAAAGTCACCAAAAATCAAACAATTCCATTAAAAATGGGAAAATAACTTGAATAGACACGTATTTAAAAAGAGATACAAACAGAATATGTAAAGGTGGTCAAGATCACATGTCATTTGGAAAACAGAAATCAAAACCACAATGGATCTGAAGTTAAACCTATTAAAATGGTTACTTTAAAAAAATAATACTAAAATGCACAAATAAAATAATAATAGAAAATGTATTTAAAATATTTAAAATACTATGTAAAAATAAATAATTTAAAAAATAATAATAGGAAAGATAAATATTGTTTGAAAGTATTGGTGAGGATGTGGGGAAATAGCAAACCTCATGTACTGCTGGTAGGAACATAAAATGGTTCAGCTTCTGTTGAAAACAATATGGCAGTTAAGCAAAAAAAAAAATAAATAAATAAAGCAACACAGAATTACCACTTGATCTAGAAATCCACTTATGAGCATATACCCAAAAGAAATCAAAGCAGGAATTGAATGCATATTTGTTATGCATTCAAAGTTTATAGGAGCATTATTCACAATATCCAAAAGTGTGGAACAATCTAAATGTTCAGAAAAAATGAATGGGTAAACAAAATGTACTCTATATATACAACAGAATACCTTAAAAGGGAATAAATGATACATTCTATAGCATTAATAAACCTTGTAAATATGCTAAGTGAAATAAGGCAGATATAAAAGAACAAATATTGCATGATTCCACTGATATGATTACTTAGAATAGTCAAATTCATAAGGACAGGAAGCGAAGAGTAGTTATCACTATAATAGGAGTGGGGGTAAAGTAATGGGGATTTATTTTTTAATGGGTATAAAGTTTCAGTTTGAGATGATGAAAACATTGCTGGTTGCAAACCAGTGTGAATGTACTTAATATACTGAATTACAGACTTAAAAATGGTTAGCATGGTTATTTTCATTATACACATTTTTCCACTATGTTTTAAAAGTAAAGAAAGGCTTTCTCAAACAAAAATTGAATAAACTGCCAATGGCTTTGCTAAGAAATGTTAAAAGAAGTTCTAGTTATATAAAATGCTCAATTAAAACTGGAAAATGTAGGGGTGTCTCGGTGCCTCCGTCAGCTAAGTGTCTGACTCTTGATCTCAACTTGAGTTTTGATGTCACATTTTGACTTCAAGCTCCACTTTGGGCTCTGTGTTGGGTGTGGAGCCTACTTAAAAAAAAATGAAAAAATAAAATAAAATACAATAAGGAAAAAACAGTAAAGAAAAAAAGAGCAAACATAAAGAAAAAAATAACACAAGACAATGTGATTTTTTATTCACTGAAATATGTAATAAACCAGATCATTTAAATGATTCACATTGAAAATAGACACATTATCAATCATCTTATTTTGAGTTTGAATATTCAAAAATATCATTGTATATGGTGCTATAATTTCTGCTTTTTCTTCAGCCTGTAATACTATATTCGGATCTTCAAGTTTTCAGTGTAAAGTCGAATGAAACAAACTAAAATGGACAAGTATTCCTTCTTACAGTGATTTTCAGTCTGTGAATTCTGTATTAGCCAGAAACTAGGTAGACAGATAATTAACAAATCAACAAAAAATGTGGTGAGTTCAAGCATTTCAGTTCCATAATAACTAAACCCTAGAGAACTTGATTTGATCAATGCATAATCATTTCCTTTCAGATGAGTCTGCCCAAATAACTAGAATGTTCATTTTGTGGTCCAGTAATTTTGGTTGACTTAATGACATAAGTAGAACAACTATGAGTAACTATGCAACATCCAATTAATTTCTTGGTGATAGATTTTCAAAGAGTCAATCTAGTCAACTACATAGTTATCTCACATAATATAGAGCAATTTATTTCAAGGAATATTTGCAGAAGATATTTTGTCTTATTTGCAGACATATTTATATGTGAGCTCCTTGCGATCACCTTTATATAAAACTAATTTTAGTTATGTAGT
The DNA here is from genome assembly GCF_022355385.1 of Mustela nigripes. Taxonomy (NCBI): domain Eukaryota; kingdom Metazoa; phylum Chordata; class Mammalia; order Carnivora; family Mustelidae; genus Mustela; species Mustela nigripes. The sequence goes on along the minus strand of NC_081571.1, from coordinate 43,757,271 downwards.
GGTATATTATTTATGCTTTTTTAGATATACTGACCCATATTCACATTTGCTGATGAAAATAGCAATTGTATGAAAACTATATTGGTTGATGCAATGGAAACCATAGATAGTAGAGACTTCAAACTCCATGGAACAAATTTGTATAAGCTGACATTTTTGTTGTATTGATAGGCAAACAGTAAAGTTTTAGGCAAAACTGTCAAAATTTAAGTAAAATACTTAGGAAGATATCAAATATTACTTTAATAATATTACATATTTGGAGGCAGATGACTATGAAGAACTCACTACTCTAGACACTAGTGACATAATTATATATTAAATTACTCCCCTTAAGTAGTTTACAATCTAGCAGACTATAGCACTGACCTGCATTAAACATGTGAGAATGGATAATGAGGTTAGCAATTTTTCATCAGAAGAATGTAAGTCCTTAACAAGATGGTCCTGTAAAAGAGAAAATATTTTTAATTTGAGGAAGAGAAGTTAAAGACTGATAAATCTTTAAGTCCAGACCATAAAGGTAGAGTAGAACAGCACACTAGGCAACCAGGATACAGCGGGATAACATGGGAAATAGGTCTTGATGGAAAAAAACAAATGAAAACTTAGATGGAGTCAATGTGCTCTAGTCCATGCATTCCACAGAAGGAAACGACCAAAATGATTTAAGGAGACAATGGACAATAATAGCAACACATTTCTAGCTAAGATAAATACAGTCCCTATGAAAAAACTATAATCATAGTTATGAAATTATTATTGGGATGCAATATTTTATAACTTTCTTTAAATTTACATACTACATTACTAACAGATACTCAAAAATTCACAAAATTTATATTTTTATTGTTCCCAGTCATTTTAAGAGCAATATTATATATAAGAATAAATTTATTTACATATTGATTGGTAGGTATTATATTTTTATACTTTATATATTTTTATATTTATATAAATATTTATATTTATATTATATATATCATATAAATAATTGTATATTATTTATATTTATATATAATAGAACTATATACAATTTGTATTTATATATAATATAAATATATATGTAATTTCTATAAATAGAATAATTATATAAAATATATATTTACATTTATACTTTATATATTTTATACTTTGCAGGATTTTTGTAGAGGCAGCAATATTCATATTACTTTCTCTTTTGACATGTTAAACAACAGACAACGTGTAAAAACTCTACTTTTCATTAAAAACAAAAAAATTCATTGGGAAAAAAATGACATGTTTTCGATTGGCTTAAAATTACAGTAGAGGCCCTATGATGATATAAAACACTATTGTAATTATGCTATATGTAAATTCCTTACCAAAATTATTTTATGCAATTTTTAATTTCAGTCCTTATTTCTTCTAAATATAACCATTTTAAATGTAGAATGACTAAACAAGTTTTATTGGAATACACACTTTAAAGCCATTAATTATAGTTGATGAAATATGACATTGAAAAGTCATTCTGTTGATATTTTATCAAAAATCAAGACAGCCTGCAATTCATAATTCACTATTTTTACTTTGATCTGCTTAAGAAAGAAAGCAAAAGAAAATAGCTTCAACTATGTTGCACAGCTTAGAAATCAATATTAATAAATCAATGTCAATAATATTATATTGCAAACTCTATCATATTCTTCAGAAATGTGACCTAAACATGTGATGTGTATCTCATTCTTTGTGGTAGGAAATGTAAGTGAGGTTTCTGAGACATCTCTCATTAAAGGCCACTGTTTCCAGTCAATCACAACTTTTTTTTTAGAGATTTCATTTAGGATGAGATTTTATGCTTAGACTTAGCCTGCATGTTGACTTCTGTTACAGTTAAAGAACATTTTTCCAGTTGTTCCTGAGTTATTACAGAGTAGAAAAATAACCTTTTTCACTTATAAAATTTCCAAGATGACAACTCCCATATCTATCTCTCAATCAAAAGGGAAGTACCCATCTGCACAGCGCATGGACTAGAGCACATTAGAGATACAATGTCTGTCTTCTAGGATTTAGAGTATAAAATTGATATTAAAAGGAACAAATATACCAACTTCCAATATATAAAGATAGTGGCATTATCATTATTTACTTCATCAAAGACAGTTTCATGGAAGATATTTTTGTGGATCTGAAATAATGATTGCTCAAATAGCAAACTTTTTCTGCTTCTAATCTTCTCCCATTAAATAAAGGACAACTGGGGCGCCTGGATGGTTCAGCAGGTTAAGCCTCTGCCTGCGGCTCAGGTCATGGTCTCGGGGTCCTGGGATCGAGCCCCGCATCGGGCTCTCCTCTCAGCTCATTGGTGAGCCTGCTTCCCCCTCTCTCTCTGCCTGCCTCTGCCTACTTGTGATCTCTCTGCCAAATAAATAAATTAAATCTTTAAAAAAAATTAAAAAAATAAAGGACAACTTAGAAAAAATGAAAAATGTGGCATATTTTGATTAGATTTCCATAGGGGAGATAAATATGAGAAATAAAGGATGATTCTGGATTGTACTTTGTATGAAAATGATGAATTTTAAAACTGGAGAAATAAAACAGAAGCAAAAATATGGGATAAAAATCCCCAGTACTATGATTTTATCTTTTCATATATAGCATGCTAATTTTATAATGTTAATTTTTCTTGCCCTCTCTTCCTCTTTCTGTCTCTTCTTCTCTGGATCCTAGAATAGAACCTCAGTAAATAGCTGCTTCATGAACCAATGAAAAGTAAAATATTATAGGAGACATTTCCTATCAGGAAAGGACACAATTGAGGGGGACACAAGTTTAGACAAATTATATCTTTTATTACTTTATAAACTTCTGAAAAGCAGTAGATAAAATCACTTTTTTAAATTTTCATCCCAAATATTTATTTTTGCCTAAAGTTTCTTAACTCTTCTACTTATCTGCTCCAATGAGTTAGTTGTTCATATAACACAACTCATATTCACACTATAGCATTTGCACTGTAATCATCTGACAGCTTGTCTATGTGACTCTTGACTGTGTTTGAAGATTCTTGTCATGTTCGTGTGTGTGTGTATGTGTGTGTATATATATAACCACTATATAAACATCCAGAACTACAAAAATACCACTGATTTGATTTAACTGTATTAAAGTAAGGAGGCTCTGCATTGGTATTAGGATACAGAGAGGTCCAGAAGGGTTAGAAGGAAGAATCAGAAATGTAGATCTAATATAAAAAGGAAAATATAAATAGTTATTACTATGAATATATATATATATATATACACATATATATATGTATATATATACATACACACACACACACACACTCACACACTGTCCCTGTTTGAGCTGCTGTAACAATGTATCATAGACTGGGTGCTTATAAACACAGAAATACATTTTTTACAGCTCTGGAGGCTGGAGGCTGAAAGTCTGAGGTTAGTGTGCCATAATGGTCAGGTGAGGGCCCTCTTCCAAGTGACAGACTTCTACGTGTATCCTCACATAGTGGAGAGCTAGCTCTCTGACCTCTTCTTCTATGAGCACGAATCCTATTCATCAGGGCTCCACCCTTATGACCTAATCACCTCCCAAAGGCTCCACCTCCAAATAACATCACATTTAGGTTTTAATATATGAATTTTAAAAGGGCACATTTGAGCCATTATATGTATTATATTTTTTGTTTGTTTATTCAATTGATCAGACTAAGAAATAATGTTTAACATATTTTCTACTATGTACTATCTATAGAGGAATAAACAAAACAGTCATCGAGAGAAGACACAGATCATTAAAAATGGTGAGACAATTTTTTACAAGATTTATGAAGGGTCATAATAGTGTACTAATAGAAAACAACAGGAGTTGACTTACCCTGGTTATAGCTGTCAACAAATGACTTTCTAAGGTGGTTACCTAAAGAAGTCAGAAATATGTGGAATAAAAGAAAAACAATTTCAGCAAGAGATAATAAGATAATTAATTCTCTCAAGGTCAAAATCTAGTTGTATTCTAGGCAGCAACAGACTAGACTGATTGTAGCATAGTGAGTAAGAGGAAATGGCATGAGGTTTTGGAAAAACGTAGGAGCAAGATGATGTAAAAACCTGGTACGGATTTAAATCAAAATTTTAATGAAAGAGGAAGCCTTTGAAGGGGCTCAAGCAGGGTACTACTATTTAATTTGTATTTTTAAAGAATTATTTTTGGTTATTCAATAAAATATACCATTAAGAGAATGAAAGGCAACTGAGGATACAAAAGAACTACACAACGTATGTTCTTATAATAATTAAAATAAGAATGTTAATGGTAGTATGATGTATAATAACCCAAACTAGAAACTACCAAAATGTACATAACAAGTACAATAAAAAAATAAATTTTGTTATAGATGCATAATAGAATAACAAATAATGAGAAAGGAAAAACTGAAACTTCATGAATTATATGAGTGGAAGAAGCCAGATGCAAATGAGTACCTACTGATAATTACATTTAAATCAAGTCCCAAAAGAAGACAAAAATAACCAACAGTGTCGGAGGTAATGATACCCCTCATATCACTGTGATACTGACAGGGTTATCCATGATAGGTGGTGATTGGAAAAGAGAGGGTGGTGAAGTGTGCTTTTGACTATTGACTATTTTATTTATTTATCTGTGTGAGTAATTTAGAAATTATTATTTCTAAATAATACATAGAAAACTTTGAATAGGAGCTAGAAGAAAACTTAATTCCTGATACAAATAGATGTATCAAAGGTGGTACAAATCAATACCTTCCCAGTAGTCATTTTCATGACTTTTCTGAGCAGATTTGAGGGAAAAACAGGACAATGAGAAATAAGCTTCCAACATGGTATATACAATGAACAACTAACAGTACGACTTCTGAGGACGTAGTAGAATGAATGTAGTTGACATGTATCTTTTTGAGTGGATGATGTCCTGAATTCCCATCATATTCCCTGGCCAAATGCCTTAGCAAGTACTCAGAAAACTCAAGTCATGGTCAAAGGTCAATGGTCACTTCTGAATTCAGAGGATTGTGACTGAAAGTGTTTACATGAAGTCAGCTCTTGAAGTCCTTTATAATCCACTGCACAAATTAAGAGGTTTTTTTTTTTTTTTTCAGTTTTGTTTTCCTCCTTGCCTTCCTTCTATATTTTTTTTCTTTTTTTCCTCCCACCCCCCCACCTCTTTCTTTCTTAAAAAAACACCTGGTAGTTATCACTCAATTTGATTGGTCCATGTGGGTAATTTTGTTATATTGCACTGAGTTTCCTTTTTAAGCAGTTTTAAGAGACTCTCAGCTTGCAACTGTATAATTATCAAGTGAGATTGGATTCCCTCCCCTCACCCACACACATATTTTTAGTTAGAAACGTGGTAAATTCTTATTTCAGTACCTTAAGTTTTGATAGAAATTTGTAAGAAATATAATAAAAACGATACGTTACAAAGGATAAAGGCTCTTTTCATCAATTGTGCATAGAATACAGGAAACTTCTGCTAAGATCAAAGTCCTATTGATTTAAAATGTGAAAAATTTCAGGACCCAAAAGCAAAAATGAAGTTTTGGGGCCTCATCAGGATAACAAGCTTCTCTACAATCAACAAAACTAAAAGGCAATTAATGGAATGGGAGAAGATATTTGGAAATGACATATAGGATAAAGGGTTAATATCCAAAATCTATAAAGAACTTTCCAAACTCAACACCCAGAAAACAAATGATCCCGTTAAGAAATGGTCAAAAGATATGAATACACACTTTTTCAGAGGCACCCTGATGGCTAACAGACACACAAAAAGATGCTTATCATCACTCATCATCAAGGAAATATAAATCAAAATCACAATGAGATACCACCTCATACCTGTCAGAATGGCTAAAATTAACAGCTCAGGAAGCAGTAGGTGTTAGAGGCGGTACAGAGAAAAAGGAGCTGCCTTGCAGTGTTATTGGGATTGGTGAGAATGCACACTAGTGCAGCCACCCTGGAAAACAGTATGGAGTTTCCTCAAAAAGTTAAAAATAAAATGACCTTCCAACCCAGTAACTGAACTACTAAACATTTACCCAAAGTATACAAAAATGCTGATTTGAAGGGATACAAACACTCCAATGTTTATAGAAGCACTATCAACAATAGCCAGATTATGGAAAGAGTCTAAATGTTCATCAACTTATGAATGAATAAAGAAGATGTGGTACACACACACACACACACACACACATACACACACACACATTACTCAGTTCTGAGTAATATATTAAAAAATGGTGGGATGGTCTCGATGGCTCAGTTGAGCCTGGGATCAAGTCCCTGCTTCTCCCTCTGCCTACTGCTCCCCCTGCTTTCTCTCTTTCTCTCTCTCTTTCTCTCTATGACAAATAAAATAAAATAAAATAAAATAAAAAATTAAAATAAAAATAAATAAAATAAAAATTGTTTTCTACTCTGATGGAGTTATGGTGAGTCAAAGCATCCATATTTATTAGGATTTTAATCTCAACAATCTGGTCTTTGCTGCTAGCCAAAAACTACTTAATCTCTAACATCTTGTTTTCAGCATTCTGCAATGAGAATATGCTCCCAATTCCAGTCTTTTAATGATGTACTTTGTGTACCACTGCTACATAACCTTTGCAAACACTGTAATGGAATTTTCTTAAAATTGTTGAATTCATAGTGGAGGTCTTTATCCTTCTTATCCGGCATGCACATAGAATGGTTTATTTGTAACATCTCACTCTCAAATGTCCAAAACTCATGTACCTCCCTCTCTTCCCTTCTCTACAGTCTATCTGTCTCTCTCTTCTCTACTCTCCTTTCGTCTTAGCTTCTCCCCCCGACCCCTCCCCACCACCACTCCGTGCTTTCTAAATGTCTTGCCTAGAAATTCTTCAATGCCAGTTGAGCCTACCTGCACACACCTGCTTCACATGTTGTTAAACAGAAAACAAACTACCAATAACTCTGCTGTTACATTTCCTAGATAGCTCACTAGCTTTTTTTTTTTTTTTCCTGAAATGGCAACTTTGTGCCCTATCATTTTTATCACATACTTTTTAAAAAAATCATAATTTACACATGGTATATCTATATAGTCACATTGACCCAAATATATTTTTTCAGATTGAGATCTATCCTTCTTATAACCAAGAATACAATTACAACAATGTTTCCATTTAACATTCAAAATGCATGCTTCATTTTTGCCTTAGACACTCCATTTTCTCTCTTCCCTGGGAGGATGCCTCTCCCTTGGCTATCTCCTAAATTTCATGTACCACAAACTTCCTTTTCCCTCTACTGAAAAGACAAACTGCCTCCGCTTTCACAACTTTTACCCCTCTGCACACTGTAAATTTACTTAATTTTCTAACATGCTTCTGATCCTGCACTTTCCTAGGCCACCACTGCCCCTCCTATAAAAAATTCACGATGGAATTTTTTTGTTATCTTAATTAGTTGTCTTCTCCTGGTTCTTTAATATCATATTCTACTGTTTCTCTTTTATCTCTTATGGCAATTTATATTCTTTCTGTCTCTTTTTCTACACTACTCTAAATGTCAGACCTCTTCATAAGTTAGACCTCAAACTTCTTTTTGTTTTAACCACTCTCCCTAAGAGGTACTATTATTTTTATTGCTTTTATATCATCTCATCCTTGAAAATTGTGATTTTTTTCTCTCCAGTTCAAATACTTGTTTTGAGTTTAGAATCATATTTCCAACTACATTCTGACATACCCTCTTGGATATCTCATGGATCTATTTGAATAAAAACTTCCATTAAGGTACAATAGATTTTCTACCCCTCATGTGTACACATGCAAACACACACAGATATAAGACACACACACACGTACTCACATTTCTAGGTATTGTAGTTCTGTGAGTAGTGCCAATTTATAGAAGTTACTAAGTCCAGAAACTAAATACAAATTGATCCTATCCACATGATATAGCTCAAATTGGCCCATTTACCTGTAAATTAAGACCTCCATCTTAATGCAAACCTCCATCTTTTCTGGCCTAGATTATTATTTCATTTCCCTAGTTAGAGTATCTGATTCCTCACTTGTCTCTAGTCTAGTCTTTTCTCAAACTGGCAGCAAGACTGAACTTAAATAAACAAAAATTTTTAAAAAAGCGTTTTTAGAAAATTCCTTTTATACTTTGGTAGGAAAAAAAAAATGCTCAAAAAGCCCAGTATAAGCAGTGTTGTATACCAAACATCCTCATCTTGGCACACTCCTACTTCGTGACTTGTCCAACATATTAAAAAAAAAAAAAACTTTATATAATTTTTCTTCAGTCTCTTGACACAGCTACTTGAAAATGTGTTGAATCAATTCCCTGGATCTTATTAAGGTAGTGTATATTAGGGTGCCTGGGTAGCTCAGTGGGTTAAAGCCTCTGCCTTCGGCTCAGGTCATGATCCCAGGGTCCTGGGAT